>NW_020526599.1:0-149257 GCF_003368295.1 Carassius auratus | reverse complement strand
GGCGCCATGTCAAAGTTCGATGTCTCGCCATGGGAATAGAAGATGTTATAACTCAGGCATAAAATGTCCGATCTTCCCCAAACTGCAAATGTGTGAAAAGAGTCCTGGCCTGAACACATCTGAAGGCCAATTCCATTGGGTGTGGCAAATGGCTCGATAGCGCCACCTATAAATTTTGAATGGAGTGCGCCTCGAGCTACATTGTCATATACATGTACGAAAATCGGTAAACATATGTAACACACCAATAGCTACAAAAAGTCTCTTGGTACGAAACGCGAATCCCAACAGGAAGATCGGTTATTTTTTAATTTTCCCTGCAAAATTGGTGTTGTTTTTGCCATTTTCAGGGGTTGTATTTTAACGAACTCCTCCTAGAGATTTATTCAGATCAAGACCAAACCTGGTCAGTGTTAATCTAAAGCCCTTTGCCATGTTAAATTGCGAAGATCTTTAGATTCGTTAAAGGGCGTGTCCATGGCGGCCTGACAAATTTCGATGTTTCGCCATGAAAAAGGAAGTTGCTGTAACTCAGACATACAATGTCCAATCTGCCCCAAACTTCACCATGTTAGATAAAACTTCTGCCCTTAACAGATCTACATGCCCAAATTCAGTTATAGTCATAGCGCCACCTATTGGCAACAGGAAGTGACATGTTTTACGCTCCGACAAACTACTCCTATAATTTTTTTGAGATTAACATATATTTTGTGGTCAGTCTAATCTAAAGGCCTGTGCAATGTTAACTTTTGGAGATCTTGAGTTTTTGTTAAAGGGCGTTTCCATGGCGCCATGACAAAATTTGATATCTTGCCACAGCAAGAGAAGTTATTGTAACTCAAGCATAAAATGTTCAATCTTCCGCAAACTTCACATGTTTGATAAGAGTCCTGGCCTGAACACATCTGAAGGCCAATATTCCATTATAATGATAGCGCCACCTGCTGGCAACGGTAAGATTGGCACATATATGGGATATACTTTGATATATTCCACTTATATTCAGGACATTAAATGCATATTTCTCAACGTTCACCTTTTAACTAAAGCCACACGATGGCGGTGCGCCCGGGTGCGAGGGCCCGTTCATCGCTGCTTGCAGCTTTAATTATTATTATTCTTCTTCTTCTTCTTCTTCTTCTTCTTCTTCTTCTTCTCCCAAATGAATCGCATTTTTGAGGGCTTTAACATGCTCAAAAAGTCATGAAACTTTGCACACGCGTCAAACCTGGTGAAAATTTTCGTGTGATATAGGATTCAGAAGAGGGTGTGGCAAAATGGCTCGACAGCGCCACCTATACCAAGAAAATCAACAGCCTTCAAGCTATGTTTCACGTACATGCACGAAAATTGGCACACATATGTAACACACCAATACCTACAAAAAAGACTCTTGGAGCGAAATTCTAAACCCAACAGGAAGTCGGTTATTTTTAATATTATGAGCATTTTTTGTGTAATTTTGGTCATTTCCATGTGTTGTATTTTAACGAACTCCTCCTAGAGATTTCTTCAAATCAACACCAAATTTGGTATGCCTAATCTAAAGGCCTTAGCGATGTTAAATTGCGAAGATCTTGAGTTTTCGTTGAAGGGCGTGTCCGTGGCGGCCTGGCGAATTTCGATGATTCGCCATGAAAAATGAAGTTGCTATAACTCACACATACAATGTCCAATCTGCCCCAAACATCACATGTTTGATGAGACTCCGAACCTGAACAGATTGACATGCCCATATTCAGTTATAGTCATAGCGCCACCTATTGGCAACAGGAAGTGACATATTTTACGCTGCGACGAACTACTCCTACAAATTTTATGACATCAATGTCTTTTTTGTGGTCAGTCTAATCTAAAGGCCTGTGCCATGTTCAGTTGTGAAGATCTTGAATTTTCGTTAAAAGGCTTGTTCATGGCGCCGCAACGAAGTTCGATGTCTCGCCATGGGAATAAAAGATGTTATAACTCAGGCATAAAATGTCCGATCTTCCCCAAACTTCACATGTGTGATAAGAGTCCTGGCCTGAACAGATCTGCAGGCCAATATTCCACTGGGTGTGGCAGAATGGCTCGATAGCGCCACCTATACACTTTAAACGGAGTGCGCCTCGAGCTATGTTTCACGTACATGTACAAAAATTGGTACACACATGTAACACTCCAATACCTACAAAAAAGTCTCTTGGTATGAAATCCGGATCCCAACAGGAAGTCGGTTATTTAGAATTTTCCCTTCAAAATTGGTGTTGTTTTTGCCATTTTCAGGGGTTGTACTTTAACGAACTCCTCCTAGAGATTTATTCAGATCAACACCAAACTTCTTCAATGTAATCTAAAGGCCTTTGTGATGTTAAATTGCGAAGATCTTGAGGTTTCGTTAAAGGGCGTGTCCATGGCGGCCTGCCAAATTTCGATGTTTCGCCATGAAAAAGGACGTTGCTGTAACTCAGACATACAATGTCCAATCTGCCCCAAACTTCACATGTTAGATAAGACTTCTTCCCTTAACAGATCTACATGCCCATTTTCAGTTATAGTCATAGCGCCACCTGCTGGCAACAGGAAGTGACATGTTTTACGCTGCAGCAAACTACTCCTAGAATTTTTTTGAGATTAAAGTATTTTTTTTATTCAGTCTAATCTAAAGGCCTGTGCAATGTTAACTTGTGGAGATCTTGAGTTTTTGTTAAAGGGCGTGTACATGGAGCCATGACAAATTTTGATGTCTCGCCACAGCAAGAGAAGTTGTTGTAACTCAGGCATAAAATGTCCAATCCTCCCCAAACCTCACATGTTCGATAAAAGTCCTGCCCTGAACACATCTGAAGGCCAATATTCCATTACAATGATAGCGCCACCTGCTGGCAACAGGAAGATTGGCACATATATGGAATAAACATTCATATATTCTACTTATATTTATGAGTTTAAACGCATATTTCTCACCGTTCACCTATTAACTAAACCCACTCGCTGCCGGTGAGCCCGGGTGCGAGGGCCCGTTCATCGCTGCTTGCAGCTTTAATTATTATTATTATTCTTCTCCAAAATGAATCGCATTTTTGAGGGCCTAAACATGCTCGAAAAGTCATGAAACTTTGCACACACCTCAGAACTGGCGAAAATTTACGTCTGATATGGGTTTCAGAAGTGGGTGTGGCAAAATGGCTCAACAGCGCCACCTATACACGTTCAACGGTGTGCGCCTCGAGCTACGTTTCATGTACATGTATGAAAATCGGTATACACATGTACCTCTCCAATACCTACAAAAAAGTCTCTTGGAGCAAAATCCGAAACCCAACAGGAAGTCGGTTATTACTAATATTATGAGCAAATTTTGTGTCATTTTTGTCATTTCCATGCGTTGTATTTTAACGAACTCCTCCTAGAGATTCATTCAGATCAACACCAAATTTGGTATGCCTAATCTGAAGGCCTTTGCGATGTCAAATTGCGAAGCTTTTGAGTTTTCGTTAATGGGCGTGTCCGTGGTGGCCTGGCGAATTTCGATGATTCGCCATGAAACAGGAAGTTGCTATAACTCAGACATACAATGACCAATCTGCCCCAAACTTCACATGTTTGATGAGACTCCTGACCTGAACAGATTGACATGCCCATATTCAGTTATAGTCATAGCGCCACCTATTGGCAACAGGAAGTGACATATTTTACACTGCGATGAACTACTCCTAGAAATTTTATGACATCAATGTATTTTTGTGGTCAGTCTAATCTAAAGCCCTGTGCGATGTTAAGTTGTGAAGATCTTGAGTTTTCGTTAAAAGGCGTGTCCATGGCGCCGTCACGAAGTTCTATGTCTCGCCATGGGAATAAAAGATGTTATAACTCAGGCATAAAATGTCCGATCTTCCCCAAACTTCACATGTGTGATAAGAGTCCTGGCCTGAACACATCTGAAGGCCAAAATTCCATCAGGTGTGGCAAAATGGCTCGATAGCGCCACCTATATACTTTCAACAGAGTGCGCCTCGAGCTATGTTTCACGTACATGTACAAAAATCGGTATACACATGTAACACACCAATACCTACAAAAAAGTCTCTTGGTACGAAATCCGAATCCCAACAGGAAGTCGGTTATTTAGAATTTTCTCTGCAATATTGGCGTTGTTTTTGCCATTTTCAGGGGTTGTACTTTAACGAACTCCTCCTAGAGATTTATTCAGATCAACACCAAACCTGGTCAGTGTAATCTTAAGCCCTTTGCGATGTTAAATTGCGAAGATCTTTAGATTTCGTTAAAGGGCGTGTCCATGGTGGCCTGACAAATTTCGATGTTTCGCCATGAAAAAGGAAGTTGCTGTAACTCAGACATACAATGTCCAATCTGCCCCAAACTTCACATGTTAGATAAAACTTCTGCCCTTAACAGATCTACATGCCCACATTCAGTTATAGTCATAGCGCCACCTATTGGCAACAGGAAGTGACATGTTTTACGCTGCGACAAACTACTCCTATAATTTTTTTGAGATTAACATATATTTTGTGGTCAGTCTAATCTAAAGGCCTGTGCAATGTTAACTTTTGGAGATCTTGAGTTTTTGTTAAAGGGCGTTTCCATGGCGCCATGACAAAATTTGATGTCTTGCCACAGCAAGAGAAGTTGTTGTAACTCAAGCATAAAATGTTCAATCTTCCCCAAACTTCACATGTTCGATAAGAGTCCTGGCCTGAACACATCTGAAGGCCAATATTCCATTATAATGATAGCGCCACCTGCTGGCAACGGTAAGATTGGCACATATATGGGATATACTTTGATATATTCCACTTATATTTAGGACATTAAATGCATATTTCTCAACGTTCACCTTTTTACTAAAGCAACACGATGGCGGTGAGCCCGGGTGCGAGGGCCCATTCATCGCTGCTTGCAGCTTTAATTAGGGCCCGAGCACCGATGGTGTGAGGACCCTCTTGGAATTGCTCCATTTATTATTAGGGCTCAAGCCCGAAGGGGCGAAGAGCCCTATTGTTCTTCTAAGGATTATTCTTCTTATTATTATTTTTTTTATTTTTTATTAAACCTTCCGGGGGTTTTTAGGGGCCTTAACATACTCAAAAACTCTTGAAAATTGGCACACACATTGGAATCTGCGGCCATCAGGATGCTGCAGAGGCTGGGACCCGGGCGTGGCACAGGGACTCTACAGCGCCCCCTGGAACACCTTCAGAAATCTTGAACCATAGCTCACACACACTTGCATGTATTTATATGAAACTCGGTACACTTATAGATCTCATTGAGCCGAACAACTTTCACACTTTATGTCTTAGGCTCCGCCCAACAGGAAGTCAGCTATTCAGGGCTGTTTAAAAAAAGCATGCTCTGGAATTTGAAATACTCCTCTGAGGTTTTCAACCCGTTCGTCACGAAACTCGGTGAACATGATCTCAAGACATTGGGGATGAAAAATTGCCAGGGGATTTTTGATATCTCGAACGGTTTGCCCGTGGTGAGGCGTTGAAATTATGGCGAGAAATGAGAAACAGGAAATGTCTAATAACGTCCACATACATTTCCTGAATTTGATCAAACTTCATTGGTTTGTTCGTTGTATGATACAGATCGTATATATGTGACTATTAAGAGTCAACGTTATAGCGCCACCAACTGGCAGCAGGAAGTGAGTCATTTTCAAAATGTTTTGAATTCAGCATCTTATTTTTACTCAATTTCCTTAAAACTTCATCAGAATAATGACAAAACATGGCCGATGTAAATCTGTTGTGGGAATATTGATATCTAATATGGCGTTGCCATGGCAACGTGTCAAACTTGAATGTTCTGTTATGATGAGTTTGAGGCAGACAACAACCTCAGATTTACATGAAACTCAAAACACATATCAGTATTAGTGATAGCTAGACAATGGCAAAAGCTTTTAAAAGGGCGTGAAGGAGGCACGCTATAGCGCCACCTTTTGTCAAAAGTGGGGGGGTTAGTTTTAGCTACAGACACAAAACTTGGTACATAAATTGTTCTAATCAAGACGGACAACTTTCTAATTCACAGTCATAAGCTACGATCAACAGGAAGTCGGCTATTTTGATTTGAATGTGTATTTTTGAGATTTTACAGTTGTGAATTAATGCATACTCCTCACAGGGGAAGTACACTATACACACCAAACTTTGTCTACATGAAGAAAAACCATTGAGGAACTTAAATTGCGAACGGATTTTGGTTAGCTTGAACGGTTTTGTTGTGGTGAATTTTTGAAATGACAGTAAAAAGGGAAACATTAATTGTCTTGTATGTTTAAATTGCAGCTTCCAAACACTTCAAAGCATTTTTTATACAAAGATCAAATCATTCTGAGGAAATATGCATAGTTTCACGACTTTACAACACTGTATGGATAAAAGAAAATTAAAAAACTGTCAGACTTCTCAACTGACATGATCTCACTCTGGCCACCCTGTCTGTGTGAGGGAAGGGAGGGGGAGAGGGAGGGGGAGTGTGAGGGGGTTGGTGACTGTGACAGTGTGTGTGGACTGTAGGGAGGGGCTGTCTGGCAGAGAGAGAGAGAGAGAGAGAGAGAGAGAGACCTAATCATCCCTTTAATAATCAGGAAAAATATCTGTATTTTAAATTGTTATTGTTTTTGTTGTTGCTAATGGTGGTGTTTTTTTTCCTTTCATTACAGGTTAAGAAATCTCTTAGGCCTTATCCTTTTCTGACAGTTTTAGGGATTTAAAAACATCCTAAGAACCCTAATTTGTGCTGCAAATAATAATTTCAAACTCATTTGATACTGACCTATGACAACATGTGATGTGACATTTATTAATCTCATGGATGTAACAGTAAAACTCTTCAACTGACAGATAAAGCTTTAATGCAAGCAAAACTATTTCACAAATGCTTATAGGTCATTAAAATCATTACAAAACACTAATACATTATTTAAGAATTTGGTAACACTGTAAAATAATGTCTAATTTGTTAACATTAGTATATGCAATGGTAACACTTTATAATAATTGCACTCATTAGCTAAGCTTTAGTAAATAGTTCATGATTATAAAGCCTTTTCCCTTAATAATAGTCATTATTAAGCAGTAATACATCTATAAATAAATTGTTCTTGGTTTAAAAGCACATATATTACAAAGGAGATTAAAGTCTCAGTTGTCTTATAAAATAAATAAATAAACACAACCCAGTTTGATTCAGAATTCAGAAATATTTATTTCAAGATGCAATAAAAGGAAACTGTACACTTGAATAGCTTTTATGCGATTCTTGAAGGATTAGCATCACCTCCTCTTGTAAGATCGTTTGAGGAATATATCTTCCAGATAGTACCGCCGCTCCCTATATGCATAGTATGCAGTCTTCGTAGGGCACCAACTCCCAGACGGGGCACCATCCCAGTTGCTCAAAAAAAAAAAAAAAAAAAACATGCGCCATTCTCCCATCCGCGCTCGCGACCGCTCACACCTCATGTTTGTGGCTGAATGTTCGTAATTGATGGATGGACATCTATGCCTGGGTATAGGACATCAGCAATCCGGCACAGAGAAAAGAAAACTAAAGAAAATAAAACAGGCATAAAGTTGTCTTGACATAGGACTTTCGAGAGTCTCAAATTTAGGGCTGGTCTCTAAAGTTACATGTGATATTGTTATACACTTTTCTAACGTCAGTAGCATTTGAAGAGAATGACTTACAGTCATAAAAACAACTGTAATTGTTCATCTAGGTGACAGCTATAATGCACAATTAAATTGAATGTTTGATATTTATTACAACAAACTGTAAGTCATATGTAAGTCATACTTTTTCAACATGATGCCAATATACTGAAGATATTAAATTGCGATTGGGTTTAGGATACCTTAAATGGTGTGGCCATACCGATTTATTAAAGTAACATAAAAAAATACAATAGTTATTTTACTATATCTTTAACATTCTTCATTCCAACTCTTCATAATTTTTTATATACGTAGAAGTCATCATTTGAAAGAAGCACAGTAAGTTTCATAGCTTTATCATTTTCAAGAGCCAGCGCAAAATTAAAACTATCATAACATATAAATCAAGCTTGCAATTCTTAGTACCAATAATGGCCACCAGATGGCGCTATATGATTACTTTTAAATAATTATTGTAGAAACAAGTATGATTTAAATCATTTATAGAAATCTTTCAAAGAAAAATAATATGTATTTTACTGATAAAATGACCTTCACTTAATTAGAATAATATGCTGAAGTATTGTGAAATACTGTGTATTAAGAATAATTCTTTATAGGCTTTATGGACAGATAAGTTTGGAGTGACTCTTGAAGGATCAGCACCACATCCTCTTTTACCACTGTTTAAAGAATTTATCTTACAGAACAGGTGCGAATGAATTTTGGATAGCTTGAATGGTTTTGTCGTGGTGATTTTTTGAAATAACAGTAAAAAAGGAACCAGTAAATGTCTTTTATTTTTTTAAGTGCAGCTTCTAAACACTTCAACAAAATGTACACATAGAAGACAAGTCATGCTGAGGAAATATGCATAGTTTCATGACTATACAACACTATATGGATGATAGAAAATTAAAAAACTACCATACATCTGATGTCACTCTGTCCCTCTGGGTAATGTGTGTGTGTGTGTGTGTGTGTGTGTGTGTGTTAAGTGTGTGTGTGTTAAGTGTGTGTGCTGAGTTTGTGTGAATGTGTGGGAGAGGGGATGGGCTTGGTGTCAGAGAGAGAGAGAGAGAGAGAGAGAGAGAGGGAGACTTAATCATCTCTTTAATCACCAGCAGAAAAAAAAGCAATTTGGTGTTGTTGTTGTTTTTTCATCATTACAGCTTAAGAAATATCTTAGGGCTCAACATCAACTGTTGCTAGCCTACTCCCAAAATTAATAGTCATTAGTAAGCATTTTATAAATACAGCTATAATTAAATTGTTCATGGTTTATATGCACATTTATTTTGAGGAGATTAAAGGCTGTAATCTTGCTAAAAAAAAAAAATAAATAAATAAATAAATAAATAAACAAACACAGAACTCAGAAACATTTATTTCAAGATGCAATAAAAGAAAACTGTACACTATATATATATATATATATATATATATATATATATATATATATATATATATATATATATATATATATATATATATATATATATATACAATTGCATAAGTTTATATATATTTTTTTTTTTATCAAGTGTACAGCTAATAATAATAATAATAATAATAATGCATTTTATTTAAGGCGCCTTTCAAACCACTCAAGGTCACAGTACAACAAGTAACAACAGTAACAATATTAAAACAAAAAATAACAGCAAATAACAATGTCAATAAAAAACCACAATAATATTAGAATAGCACAACATATTGTGGAATACTATATTAAGACTTTATATATAAGCTTTATGAGCAGATAGGTTTTGAGAGATTCTTGAAGTACTAGCATCACCTCCTCTTATACGACGGTTTGAGGAATATATCTTCCAGATAGTACCACCGCTCCCTATATGCAGAATACGCAGTCTTCGTAGGGCACCAACTCCCAGAGGGGGCACCATCCCAGTAGCTCAAAAAAAATAAAACATGCGCCATTCTCCCATCCGCGCTCGCGACCGCTCGGACATTTGCGGATGAATGTTCGTAATTGATGGATGGACATCTATGCCCGGGTAAAAGACATCAGCAATCCGGCACAGAGAAAAGAAAAATAAAGTAAAAAACAAAACAAAAACAGGCATAAAGTTGGCTTGACATTGGACATTCGAGAGTCTCAAATTTAGGGACCGTCTCTAAAGTTACATGTGATATTGTTATACACTTTTCTAACGTCAGTAGCATTTGAAGAGAATGACTTACAGTCATAAAAACAACTGTAATTGTTCATCTAGGTGACAGCTATAATGCACCATTAAATTGAATGTTTGATATTTATTAAAACAAACTGTAAGTCATATGTAAATTATGCTACTTTTTCACATGGGCTCAAAAGCAAATTTGAAGCTCAATAGCATTTGAGGAGAAAGACTTGCAGTCATAAACCAATTGTAATGTGTTCATTTAGGTGTCAGCTACGATGCACAACTTATACATTTTTTATATATATTAAAATACTGCCATATCCCTTAAAATTTGATTGCCAGAGGGTTACTGTAAATGCTTATGCCTTCTGGGCACAGTTTTCCCGATGCCACCGGGGTGGTGTTGCACTGACGGCTTGAGCCCGCCATCGCTGCTTGCAGCTATATTTCTTATTATTTTTTTTATTTTTTATTTAACCTTCCGGGGGTTTTTAGGGGCCTTAACATGCTCAAAAACTCTTGAAAATTGGCACACACATTGGAATCTGCGGCCATCAGGATGCCGCAGAGGCTGGGACCCGGGCGTGGCACAGGGACTCTACAGCGCCCCCTGGAACACCTTCAGAAATCTTGAACCATAGCTCACACAGACTTGCATGTATTTATATGAAACTCGGTACACTTATAGATCTCATTGAGCCGAACAACTTTCACACTTTATGTCATAGGCTCCGCCCAACAGGAAGTCAGCTATTCAGGGCTGTTTAAAAAAAGCATGCTCTGGAATTTTAAATACTCCTCTGAGGTTTTCAACCCGTTCGCCACGAAACTCGGTGAACATGATCTCAAGACATTGGGGACGAAAAATTGCGAGGGGATTTTTGATATCTTGAACGGTTTGCCCGTAGCGAGGCGTGGAAATTATGGCGAGAAATGAGAAACAGGAAATGTCTAATAACATCCACATACATTTCCTGAATTTGATCAAACTTCATTGGTTTGTTCGTTGTATGATACCGATCGTATATATGTGACTATTAAGAGTCAACGTTATAGCGCCACCAACTGGCAGCAGGAAGTGAGTCATTTTCAAAATGTTTTGAATTCAGCATCTTATTTTTACTCGATTTACTTAAAACTTCATCAGAATAATGACAAAAAACGGCCGATGTAAATCTGTTGTGGGGATATTGATATCTGATATGGCGTTGCCATGGCAACGTGTCACACTTGAATGTTCTGTTATGATGAGTTTGAGGCAGACACCAACCTCAGATTTACATGAAACTAAAAACACATATCAGTATTAGTGATAGCTAGACAATGGGAAAAGCTTTTAAAAGGGCATGAAGGAGGCATGCTATAGCGCCACCTTTTGTCAAAAGTGGGGGGTTTAGTTTTAGCTACAGACACCAAACTTGGTACATAAATTGTTCTTATCAAGACGGACAACTTTCTAATTCACAGTCATCAGCTACGACCAACAGGAAGTCGGCTATTTTGATTTGAATATTTAAATTGAGCTCTGATTTAATGCATTCTCCTCAGAGGAAATGTTCACTATACTCACCAAACTTTGTCTACATGTTGAAAAAACATTGAGGAACTTAAATTGCGAACGGATTTTGGTTAGCTTGAACCGTTTTGTCGTGGTGATTTTTTGAAATGACAGTAAAAAGGGAATCATTAATTGTCTTGTATTTTTAAATTGCAGCTTCCAAACACTTAAAAAAAATACATCTTCATACAGAGATCAAATCATTCTGAGGACATATGCATAGTTTCATGACCTTACAACACTGTATGATTAAAAGAAAATTAAAAAAAACTGTCAGACATCTCAACTCACTCTGTCCCTCTGTTTGAGCAATGTATGTGTGCTGACTGAGTGCATGTGTGTGTGTGAGTGTGTGTGTGTGAGTGGGGGATGGGCATGAGCTGAGTGGCAGACACAATGAGAGAGAGAGAGAGAGACTTAATCATCTGTTTAATCACCAGAAAAAAATGTATTTTAAATTGTTATTTTTTGTTGCTGTTGCTAACATTGCTGTTTTCATTATAGCTTAAGAAATCTCTTAGGCCTTATCCTTTTCTGACAGTTTCAGGAATTAAAAACAAAATTCTAAAAATACATATTTGTGCTGCAAATAATAATTTCAACTCATTTGATACTGACCTATTCCATCCTGTGACATGACATGTATCTACATTTTTAAAATCTCATGGATGTAACAGTAAAACTGTTCAGTTCACAGATCAAGACTAAGCTTCTTTCACAAATGCTTATAAGTCATTAAAGGATTTAATAACACTGTAAAATAATGTCTAATTTGTTAACATTAGTAAATGCATTGGTAACACTTTATAATAACTGCACTCATTAGTAAATAGTCAGTTTATGCTTTATAAAGCCTTGTCCCAATATTAATAGTCAGTAGTAAGCAGTTTATAAATACAGCTATAAATAGCTTGTTCTTGGTTTATAAGCACATTTATTAAAAAGGAGAGTAATCTTTTCAGTTATCTTCCTATGAAAAATAAAAAAAATAAAAATAAACAAACAACAACACAGATTGATACAGAACTCAGAAATTTTATTGTGGATTTATGATAAAATCAGCATGTAAAAATGAATTCATACTCCTCCGAGAAGACATAAGTAGTTCACACCAAACTTTTTCAACATGATGCTAATATACTGAAGATGTTTAAAGCGATTTATTAAAGTAACATAAAAAAATACAATAGTTATTTTACGATATCTTTAAAATTTTTCATTTCAACTCTTCATAATTTTTTTATATATGTAGAAGTCATCATTTGAAGGAAGCACAGTAAGTTTCATAGCTTTATCATTTTCAAGAGCCAGCATAAAATTAAAACTATCATAACTTATAAATCAAGCTTGCAATTCTTAGTACCAATAATGGCCACCAGATGGAGCTATATGATTACTTTTAAATAATTATTGTAGAAACGAGTATGATTTAAATCATTTATAGAAATCTTTCAAAGAAAAATAATATGAATTTTATGTATTTACTGATAAAATGACCCTCACTTAATTAGAATAACAAGCTGAAGTATTGTGAACTGTATATTAAGAAATAATTCTTTATAGGCTTTATGGACAGATAAGTTTTGAGTGACTCTTGAAGGTTCAGCCCCACATCCTCTTTTACCACTGTTTAAAGAATTTATCTTACAGAACAGGTGCGAATGAATTTTGGATAGCTTGAATGGTTTTGTCGTGGTGATTTATTGAAATAACAGTAAAAAAGTAACCAGTAAATGTCTTTTTATTTTTTTAAAGTGCAGCTTCTAAACACTTCAAAAAAATGTACACATAGAAGACAAGTCATTCTGAGGAAATATGCATAGTTTCATGACTATACAACGCTATATGGATGATAGAAAATTAAAAAACTATCAAACATCTGATGTAACTCTGTCCCTCTGTCACTGTGGGTAATGTGTGTGTGTGTGTGTGTGTGTGTGTGTGTGTGTGTGTGTGTGTAAGTGAATTAGGTGTGAAACTATCAGGGAGCATTTAGTCTCCAGCGCCAACATTTTACAGAACTGCCACTTTCCTGGAGTCTCCAGAATTACTCTGTGTCAGGTTCTGAGATATCTAAGATTCAAAAAAATGATTTAATTAGAATACCATGAAGTATTGTGAAATACTATATATAAAGACTTTATATATAGGCTTTATGAACAGATTAGAGTGACTCGTGAAGGACCAGCACCACCTCCTCTTGTCCAATGGTTTAAAGAATATATCTTCCAGAATCCGGGATTAAGATTTAGGAGCTCTTTTTTATTCCACCTCCTTTCCTGAAAGTCTGTCTTGCAGAATTGACTAAAAATTCATCTTCACATTAATTTCTAATTATTTTGCAATTCTTTTTGTCAGTTCTTCTTGACCTGTTTTTTTCTTCTTCTTTTCTGACCTCATGACTCAGTCAGCATTTTTTGTACAATGGTCAAGTCTTAACTTATCAATTTCTGTATTGCATTTGTGTTTGATATTTCTCACAGGCTTTACAGAGTTAAAACTCTTTTTTTAGCGCATTTCATCTGTAAAAGAAAACATGCCCAATAATTCTGCACACATGAATATAAGGAGTTTTTCTCTTCCAGCTTTCCTGGACTATTGTATAGCACTCATAAATGATTAAATAAAAAATAATGGTAGTTATTAAGATTGATATGGTTTGGAATTGGTAAAATGTGCTTGGAAAAAAATCACAATAAAACAATGTTTTAATGTTTAAGTTTGGAATATTAACTGACATGAATGAATGCTATATAAATATTGTTCATGTTAACATAATGTTTAGAAATGAAATATTATTGTAAAGTGTCACTAAAGTTATATATATTGTTCTGTGAATGTGATTTTAAAGTCTTGATGATTCGGATTAACCCTTTAACTGCCGTATCCTTTAAAACCTCACTGCCAGAGGGATATTGTGAATGCATGTGCCCGCTGGGCACAGTTTACCTGATGCCACCGGGGTGGCGATGGCATTGGTGGCTTGAGCCCGCCATCGCTGCTTACAGCTATATTTATTATTATTATTATTCTTCTTCTCTAAGATGAATCGCATTTTTGAGGGCCTAAACATGCTCGAAAAGTCATGAAACTTTGCACACACCTCAGAACTGGCGAAAATTTACGTCTGATATGGGTTTCAGAAGTGGGTGTGGCAAAATGGCTCAACAGCGCCACCTATACACGTTCAACGGTGTGCGCCTCGAGCTACGTTTCATGTACATGTATGAAAATCGGTATACACATGTAACTCTCCAATACCTACAAAAAAGTCTCTTGGAGCAAAATCCGAAACCCAACAGGAAGTCGGTTATTTCTAATATTATGAGCAAATTTTGTGTCATTTTTGTCATTTCCATGCGTTGTATTTTAACGAACTCCTCCTAGAGATTAATTCAGATCAACACCAAATTTGGTATGCCTAATCTAAAGGCCTTTGCGATGTTAAATTGCGAAGCTTTTGAGTTTTCGTTGAAGGGCCTGTGTGTGGCGGCCTGGCGAATTTCGATGATTCGCCATGAAACAGGAAGTTGCTATAACTCAGACATACAATGACCAATCTGCCCCAAACTTCACATGTTTGATGAGACTCCTGTCCTGAACAGTTTGACATGACCATATTCAGTTATAGTCATAGCGCCACCTATTGGCAACAGGAAGTGACATATTTTACGCTGCGACAAACTACTCCTAGAAATTTTTGACATCAATGTCTTTTTTGTCGTCAGTCTAATCTAAAGGCCTGTACGATGTTAAATTGAGAAGATCTTGAGTTTTCGTTAAAGGGCGTGTCCATGGCGCCATGTCAAAGTTCGATGTCTCGCCATGGGAGTAGAAGTTGTTGTAACTCAGTCATAAAATATCAGATCTTGCCCAAACTTCAAATGTTTGATAAGAGTACTGACCTGAACACATCTGGAGGCTAATATTCCATTGGGTGTGGCAAAATGGCTCGATAGCGCCACCTATAAATTTTGAATGGAGTGCGCCTCGAGCTACATGTCATATACATGTACGAAAATCGGTAAACATATGTAACACACCAATAGCTACAAAAAAGTCTCTTGGTACGAAACCCGAATCCCAACAGGAAGTCGGTTATTTTTAATTTTCCCTGCAAAATTGGTGTTGTTTTTGTCATTTTCAGGGGTTGTATTTTAACGAACTCCTCCTAGAGATTTATTCAGATCAACACCAAACTTGGTCAGTGTAATCTAAAGCCCTTTGCCATGTTAAATTGCGAAGGAAGTGAGGTTTCGTTAAAGGGCGTGTCCATGGCGGCCTGACAAATTTCGATGATTCGCCATGAAAAATGATGGTGCTATAACTCACACATACAATGTCCAATCCGCCCCAAACTTCACATTTTTGATAAGACTCTACACCTGAACAGATCTACATGCCAATATTCAGTTATAGTCATAGCGCCACCTATTGGCAACTGGAAGTGACATATTTTACACTGTGACAAACTACTCCTAGAAATTTTATGACATCAATGTCTTTTTTGTGGTCAGTCTAATCTAAAGACCTGTGTGATGTTCAGTTGTGAAGATCTTGAGTTTTTGTTAAAAGGCATGTCCATGTCGCCATGACGAAGTTCGATGTCTCGCCATGGGAATAAAAGATGTTATTACTCAGGCATAAAATGTCCGATCTTGCCCAAACTTCACATGTGTGATAAGGGTCCTGGCTTGAACACATCTGAAGGCCAATATTCCATTATAACGATAGCGCCACCTGCTGGCAACAGGAAGATTGGCACACATATGGAATAAACTTTGATATATTGCACTTATATTTATGAGTTTAAATGCATATTTCTCAACGTTCACCTTTTTACTAAAGCCACACGATGGCGGTGAGCCCGGGTGCGAGGGCCCGTTCATCGCTGCTTGCAGCTTTAATTATTATTATTATTATTATTATTCTTCTTCTCCATAATGAATCGCATTTTTGAGGGCCTAAACATACTCAAAAAGTCATGAAACTTTGCACACACCTCAGAACCGGCGAAAATGTACATATGATATGGGTTTCAGAAGTGGGTGTGGCAAAATGGCTCAACAGCGCCACCTATACACGTTCAACGGTGTGCGCCTCGAGCTACGTTTCATGTACATGTATGAAAATTGGTATACACATGTAACTCTCCAATACCTACAAAAAAGACTCTTGGACCAAAATTCTAAACCCAACAGGAAGTCGGTTATTTTTAATTTTATGAGCAAATTTTGTGTAATTTTTGTCATTTCCATGCGTTGTATTTTAACGAACTCCTCCTAGAGATTTATTCAGATAAACACCAAATCTGGTATGCCTCATCTAAAGGCCTTTGCGATGTTAAATTGCGAAGATTTTGAGTTTTCGTTAATGGGCGTGTCCGTGGCTGCCTGGCGAATTTCGATGATTCGCCATGAAAAATGAAGTTGCTATAACTCAGACATACAATGTCCAATCTGCCTCAAACCTCACATGGTTGATAAGACTCTGAAACTGAATATATTGACATGCCCATATTCAGTTATAGTCATAGCGCCACCTATTGGCAACAGGAAGTGTCATATTTTACGCTGCGAAGAACTACTCCTAGAAATTTTATGACATCAATGTCTTTTTTGTGGTCAGTCTAATCTAAAGGCCTGTACAATGTTAAATTGTGAAGATCTTGAGTTTTCGTTAAAGGGCGTGTCCATGGCGTCATGTCAAAGTTCGATGTCTCGCCATGGGAGTAGAAGTTGTTGTAACTCAGGCATAAAATATCAGATCTTGCCCAAACTTCACATGTTTGATAAGAGTACTGACCTGCACACATCTGGAGGCTAATATTCCATTTGGTGTGGCAAAATGGCTCGATAGCGCCACCTATACATTTTCAATGGAGTGTGCCTCGAGCTACATGTCATGTACATGTACGAAAATCGGAAAACATATGTAACACACCAATAGCTACAAAAAAGTCTCTTGGTACGAAATCCGAATCCCAACAGGAAGTCGGTTATTTTTAATTTCCCCTGCAAAATTGGTGTTGTTTTTGTCATTTTCAGGGGTTGTATTTTAACGAACTCCTCCTAGAAATTTATTCAGATCAACACCAAACTTGGTCAGTGTAATCTAAAGCCCTTTGTGATGTTAAATTGCGAAGGAATTGAGGTTTTGTTAAAGGGCGTGTCCATGGCGGCCTGACAAATTTCGATGATTCGCCATGAAAAATGATGGTGCCATAACTCAGACATACAATGTCCAATCTGCCCCAAACTTCACATGTTTGATAAGACTCTTGACCTGAACAGATCTACATGCCAATATTCAGTTATAGTCATAGCGCCACCTATTGGCAACAGGAAGTGACATATTTTATACTGTGACAAACTACTCCTAGAAATTTTATGACATTAATGTCTTTTTTGTGGTCAGTCTAATCTAAAGACCTGTGTGATGTTTAGTTGTGAAGATCTTGAGTTTTTGTTAAAAGGCGTGTCCATGACGCCATGACGAAGTTCGATGTCTCGCCATGGGAATAAAAGATGTTATAACTCAGGCATAAAATGTCCGATCTTGCCCAAACTTCACATGTGTGATAAGGGTCCTGGCTTGAACACATCTGAAGGCCAATATTCCATTATAAAGATAGCGCCACCTGCTGGCAACAGGAAGATTGGCACACATATGGAATAAACTTTGATATATTGCACTTATGTTTATGAGTTTAAATGCATATTTCTCAACGTTCACCTTTTTACTAAAGCCACACGATGGCGGTGAGCCCGGGTGCGAGGGCCCGTTCATCGCTGCTTCCAGCTTTAATTAGGGCTCAAGCCCAAAGGGCGAGAGGCCTATTGTTTTCCTTAGGATTATTTTTTATTATTATTATTATTATTATTTTTTTTTTTTTTTTTTTTTTTTTTTTTCCAACGTCTCGGGGGCTTTTGGGGCCCTTAACGTGCTTAAAAAGTCTTGAAAATTGGCACACAGATTGGAACCTGCGGCCATTAGGGCCGGGCAGAGACTGATACACGGGCGTGGCACAGGGGCTCTACAGCGCCCCCTGGAATATGGAGGGCCATATATCATACATTCTTGCTCGTAGACGTATGAAACTCGGTACACATATAAATCTCATCAATCCAAACAACTTTTGTATTGCATATCATAGGCTCCGCCCAACAGGAAGTTGGCTATTTAGGGTTTAGTATTCAAATTTTTCGTCAAAGTTGTGGGGGCTTTTGGGGTCCTTAACATACTCAAAAACTCTTGAAAATTTGCGCACACTTTGGAATCTGTGGCCTTTAGGAGCCTGCAGAGGCTGGGACCCGGGCGTGGCACAGGGGCTCTACGGCGCCCCCTGGAACACAGTCAGAAATTTTGATGTATAGCTCACACATACTTGCACATATTCATATGAAACTCAGTACACATATAGATCTCATCGTGCCGAACAACTTTCGTATTGCATGTCATAGGCTCCACCCAACAGGAAGTCAGCTATTTAGAGTTATGTAAAAAGCGCATGCTCTGGAATTTGAAATACTTGTCATAGGATTTTTTTCTCGATTGCCGCCAAACTCGGTCAACATGATCTCAAGACACTGGGGATGAAAAATTGCCAGGGGATTTTTGATATCTCGAAAGGTTTGCTCGTGGCGAGGCGTTGAAATTATGGCGAGAAATGAGAAACAGGAAGTGTCTAATACCGTCCACATACATTTCCTGATTTTAATCAAACTTCATCAGATTATTCGTTGTATGATGTCGATCGCATATATGTGACTATTAGGAGTCAAAGTTATAGCGCCACCAAATGGCAGAATTAAGTGTGTCATTTTCAAAATGATTTGAATTCAGCATCTTATTATTACTCGATTTGCTTCAAACTTCATCAGAATAATGTTAAAACACAGCCGATATAAATCTGCAAGGGGGATATTGATATCTAAAAAATTGTTGGCGTGGCAACATGTCAAACTGGAATACTTCTCAGGTGATTTTGAGGCAAATAACATACTTAGAATTTCACAAAACTCTGAACACACATCAGTATTTCTGATAGGAACTTAAATTGTGAATGGATTTTGGATAGCTTGAATGGTTTTGCCGTGGTGATTTTTTTAAATGACATTACAAAGGGAATCATTATTGTATTTTTAAATTGCAGCTTCCAAACACGTCAAAGAATTTTTTCATACAGATGAAAAAGTCATTCTGAGGAAATATGCATAGTTTCACGACTTTACAACACTGTATGGATAACAGAAAATTAAAAAAACTGTCAGACATCTCATCTCACTCTGTCCCTCTGTTTGAGTATATGTGCTTCAGACTTCCATTGTCTGAGAGAAATAGCGCCCCTACAGGTTCAATTCCCGGACTTTTACTTTCACTTTTAAATCGGTTAAAAATACAAACAAATACTTAGATTTAATTCACACTGACAAGCTAAACCAACATATCTGATTATTACCGGTTCAGGGCTCATGGATAAATTATTTCTGGCCAGAGATACGTGAGAAATAGGAGAGATGAATCACCGCTGTGATCACGAGCGTCTGGAGTAAAGAGCTCAGAAAAAACGAATTTATTCCTGTTTTAAAGCTTTTAAAAATAAATTATTACAGCGATATCACACAATCAACCAATTAGAACACACCAAGAGCTAAATTAAGATGTTTTTGAACTGTTTGTGTGAAAATGAAATATTTGCAGCTGCCTATCTGAAATCACCGCCTCCGATCAGCGCGTACAGTGTCCAGCTCAAAACAAACGAATTTATTCTTGTTTAAGAGCTTTTTTAAATAAAATATTACCACAAATGCACACAATAAACCCATTGTAACACAACAAGAGCTAAATGCAGGTGTTTGTGACCTGTTTAAGTGTGCAAGACTATTTGAAAGCGCGACTGGCAGAATAACATATCTCTCGAGCTGCAGGATTCTGGCTTTCGTCGTACGAACGAACACATCACGGACAAGATTATTTCAAAACACATAATAGCTTGGCGACTATAAACGAAAACAGCCACGTGAACATAAACTGGATCTACTGGATTTGAATATTAAAGTGACCACATTTACCACTTGCTTCTGTCTTCAATTTTAATCTATATAAAAAAGGAAACTCATTCGACTTGGCTGCTTTTTTAATGTGTGCGTATTTATTTATTTATCTTTTTATACATTTTGTATAATTTCATAGTTTGTGTATTACAATTATAAAAACAAAAATAAAATTAGCCACTCACATAGAAATAGCTTAGGCCTTAACCTTTTTCTGACAGTTTTAGGGATTTTTAAAAATCCTAAAAAAACCTTATTTGTGCTGCAAATAATAATTTCAAACTCATTTGATACTGACCTATGACATCCTGTGACATTATATTTATTTTAATTTACATAATCTCATGGATGTAACAGTAAATCTGTTCAGCTCACAGATCAATACTAAGGTGTAATACAAGCAGAACTTTCACAAATGCTTATGAGTCATTTAAGGATTTGATAACACTGTAAAATAATGTCTAATTTGTTAACATTAGCAAATTCATTGATAACACTTTATAATAACTGCACTCATTATTAAATAGTCAGTTCATGCTTTATAAAGCCTTGTCCCAATATTAATAGTCAGTAGTAAGCAGTTTATAAATACAGCTATAAATAGCTTGTCCTTGGTTTATAAGCACATTTATTAAAAATGAGAGTAAGTTATCTTCCTATGAAAAATAAAAGATAAAAATAAACAAACAACAACACAGATTGATACAGAACTCAGAAATTTTATTGTGGATTTATGATAAAGCCTGCAAATGAATTCATACTCCTACTCATACTACTCCATACTCCTTTTTCAATTGTGAATGGGTTTAGGATAGCTTAAATGGTGTTGCCATAGAGATTTATTAAAGTAACATAAAAAAATACAATAGTTATTTTACTATATCTTTACAATTTTTCATTCTAAATCTTCATAATTTTTTATATAAGTAGAAGTCTGTCACGGTTTTCGCTGCCTGAAGGAACACGGAGCCGAGGATAAACGAAATAAGGCTTTTATTATATCCAACACAGGAGATATCCAACATGGAGCACAGAGGTAAGCACGCGTTAGTAGCAAATGAAGACCCGACAAAACAGAACTGAAAGGACAAGGCTTATGTACAAAGGATAATTGGGCAAACACAGGTGGAAGGCATGACTAAATTAACAGGGACATGGAACACATGAGGAATAGAATAGACACACCTGGGAACTAATAACTAAACACGGAAGACAGAAACTGGGTCACTGGGGCAAAAACACTAAATGAGTCCAGGTGTGTGACAGTACTCCCCCCTCCCGGTAGGTGCGTCCTCGCACCGTAGAAACAACAGGGGGAGGCGTGGTGGGAACTTGGGAGGAGGTTCCGGTGGAGGACGGACTCCCAGGAGGGGGCCAGCAGACAGGGACCACAGAAGGAGGAGCCAGGGAGGAGACGGAGGAAGGAGCCAGGGAGGAGACAGGAGCAGGAGGAGCCAGATGGTCCACCAGAGACCAGCCAGGACGGAGATCCAAGGTGGGGTCGACGGCGGGAGGAGCCATGGTGAAGGAAGGGTCGACGACACCAGGGGGCCGACAGGCGGAGACTGCACCGGTGGGTGAGGAGCCCAAGATGGAGCAGCACAGCCGCAGAGCCAGGGGGACGTCGAGGTTCCGGAGGGCCTAGGTGGAGCTGAAGGCTCAGGCGACCAAGGTGGAGGCGGGGTCCTGGCAGACCGCTGTGGAGCCGGAGTGACCGAGGATGGAGGTGGAACCGGAGGGAAGGAGGAGCCTGACAGAGCCGGGGGGATGGAGTGACGAGGTGGAACCAGAGGAGTGGAGTCCCGAGGCGGCGGATGGTCGACGACTGACCAAGGTGGAGCCGGAGGGACGAGGGAGCCCGGTGGAGCAGGTGGGATGACAGGCCACGGTGGAGACGAGGGAGCTAAGAGCCAAGGCGGAGCCGCTGGGTCGAAGGACCGAGGAGGAGTCCAGGGCTCGGAGGCTGGAGGCGGAGACAGGGCCTTAACACGCCAAGGCGGAGCTGGAGACTGGCAGTCCAGCGGCGAACCACCGCGCCCCGATGGCGCGGACTGAGGGTGAGCTGCGGGACTGACTGGCACCAGCAGGGATGGCGAGGAACTGGCTGGTCTAGGAGGAGGAGAGAGGAGAAGGATGGGAGGAAGGACAGGAGGATCAGGACTGGATGGAACCAGCGAAGGAGTAGAGGGACCAGCAGGTTTGGGAGGAGGCGGGAGAGGGAGGCTGGGAGGGAATACAGGAGACACAGAAGATTCAGGGCTGGGTGGAACCAGTGGTGAAACAGAAAAATCATGGCTGGGCGGAACCAGCGGAGACACAGAAAATTCAGAGCTGAGCGGAACCAGCGGAGACACAGAAGATTCAGAGCTGGGCGGAACCAGCGGAGACACAGAAGATTCAGAGCTGGGCGGAACCAGCGGAGACACAGGAAACTCAGGGCTGGACGGAACCAGCGGAGAAACAGGAAAATTAGGGATTACCTCCATAGACCAGTCCATCAGATCCAGAACTTGCTCCATATGGCTTTCAGAGACTGCAAACAGCTCACCCTCAGTCGCAGGAGTGTGGGCAGGGCTTTCCTCCACGCCCTCGATCTCCACGAGGACTCCCACGATGCACGGTGTTGCCGGCTCACACACCTGGTCAGTCGCGCTCTCGAGTTCCGGCTCCCTGTCGGTGAATGGCTCGGGCTCTGCGGCTGCGGTGGGCTCTGGCTCCGTGTAGCGAGATGGTGGCTGGCTGGTCTCTGGATCGGGAGTGGGACTGGCGAGATCCTCAATGGGGCAGATGGTGAAAGATGAGCCATTTCTCGCCAGAGTCCACTCCACGAATGCGGCGAAATCCTCTCGAGGACCATCTTCGGACGACAACGCTCTGCATTTGGAGTTCAGGCTGGTGTTGTAGAAGGTGCAGAGCGCGTTGTCCGGGTAGCTGGTGGCATTAGCTAATAGCAGAAACTGTCTGGTATGGTCCTCGAGAGAACGTCCTTCCTGCTTCAGCAGAAGGATGAGGAATTCGGGACGATAGAGGGGATCCATAGAAACACTACAAAACAAAAAGACTGAGAAAAAACGAAAGCAAAACGGAGGGAAAGACGCAGTTTTCTACTTTCTCTTTTGGGTTCGGGTATTCTGTCACGGTTTTCGCTGCCTGAAGGAACACGGAGCCGAGGATAAACGAAATAAGGCTTTTATTATATCCAACACAGGAGATATCCAACATGGAGCACAGAGGTAAGCACGCGTTAGTAGCAAATGAAGACCCGACAAAACAGAACTGAAAGGACAAGGCTTATGTACAAAGGATAATTGGGCAAACACAGGTGGAAGGCATGACTAAATTAACAGGGACATGGAACACATGAGGAATAGAATAGACACACCTGGGAACTAATAACTAAACACGGAAGACAGAAACTGGGTCACTGGGGCAAAAACACTAAATGAGTCCAGGTGTGTGACAAAGTCCTCATTTGAAGGAAGCACAGTAAGTTTCATAGCTTTATCACTTTCAAGAGCCAGCATAAAATTTAAACTATCATAACTTATAAATCAAGCTTGCAATTCTTAGTACCTATAATGGCCACCAGAGGGAGCTATAGGATTACTTTTAAATAATTATTGTAGAAACGAGTATGATTAAATCATTTATAGAAATCTTTCAAAAAAAAATGAATTGTATATATTTTACTGATAAAATGACCCTCACTTAATTAGAATAACAAGCTGAAGTATTTTGAACTGTATATTAAGAATAATTCTTTATAGGCTTTATGGACAGATAACGTTTTGAGTGACTCTTGAAGGTTCAGCACCACATCTTCTTTTACCACTGTTTAAAGAATTAATCTTACAGAATAGGTGTGAATGAATTTTGGATAGCTTGAATGGTTTTGCCGTGATGTTTTTTGAAATAATAGTAAAAAAGGAACCAGTAAATGTCTTTTTATTTTTTTAAAGTGCAGCTTCTAAACACTTTAAAAAAAAAAAAAAAAATGTACACATAGAAGACCAGTCATTCTGAGGCATATTTCTTCAGAATGACTGGTCTCATGACCATAGTTTCATGACTATACAACACTATATGGATGATAGAAAATAAATAAAAAAACTATCATACATCTGATGTCACTCAGTCCCACTGTCACTGTGGGTAATGTGTGTGTGTGTGTGTGTTAAGTGAATTAGGTGTGAAACTATCAGGGTGCATTTAGTCTCCAGCGCCAACATTTTACAGAACTGCCACTTTCCTGGAGTCTCCAGAATTACTCGGTGTCGGACTCTGAGAGACTTAAGATTCCAAAAAATGATTTAATTAGAATACCATGAAGTATTGTGAAATACTATATATTAAGTCTTCATATATAGGCTTTATGCACAGATTAGAGTGACTCGTGAAGGACCAGCACCACCTCCTCTTGTTCGATGGTTTGAGGAATATATCTTCCAGAATCCAGGATTAAGATTTAGGAGCTCATTTTTATTCCACCTCCTTTCCTGAAAAGTCTGTCTTGCAGAATTGACTAAAAATTAATCTTCACATTAATTACTAATTATTTTGCAATTCTTTTTGTCAGTTCTTCTTGACCTGCTTTTTTCTTCTTCTTTTCTGACCTCATGACCCAGTCAGTATTTTTTGTACAATGGTCAAGTCTTAACTTATCCATTTCTGTATTGCATTTATGTTTGATATTTCTCATGGGTATTTCATAATTTTCGACCTTACAGTTTGAGTTAAAAGTCTATTTTAGCGCATTTCATCTGTAAAAGAAAACATGCCTAATAATTCTGCACACATGAATATAAGGAGTTTTTCTCTTCCAGCTTTCCTGGACTATTGTATAGCACTCATAAATGATTAAATAAAAAATAATGGTAGTTATTAAGATTTATATGGTTTGGAATTGGTAAAATGTACTTGGAAAAAAATCACAATAAAACAATGTTTTCATGTTTAAGTTTGGAATATTAACTGACATGAATGAATGCTATATAAATATTGTTCATGTTAACATAATGTTTATAAATGAAATCTTATTGTACAGTGTTACTAATATATATATTGTTCTGTGAATGTGATTTTAAAGTCTAGATGATTCGGATTAACCCTTTAACTGCCGTATCCTTTAAAACCTCACTGCCAGAGGGATATTGTGAATGCATGTGCCCGCTGGGCACAGTTTACCTGATGCCACCGGGGTGGCGATGGCATTGGTGGCTTGAGCCCGCCATCGCTGCTTGCAGCTATATTTAGGGCTCAAGCCTGGAGGGCGAGAGCCCTATTGTTTTCCTTAGGATTATTTGTTATTATTATTATTTTTCTTCAAGGTTTCGGGGGCTTTTGGGGCCCTTAACATGCTTAAAAAGTCTTGAAAATTGGCACACACATTGGAACCTGCGGCCATTAGGGCCGGGCAGAGACTGATACACGGGCGTGGCACAGGGGCTCTACAGCGCCCCCTGGAATACTGAGGGCCATATATCATACATACTTGCACGTAGACACACGAAACTCGGTACACATGTAGATCTCATCAAACCAAACAACTTTTGTACTGCATGTCATAGGCTCCGCCCAACAGGAAGTTGGATATTTAGGGTTTAGTATTCATATTTTTCGTCAAAGTTGTGGGGGCTTTTGGGGTCCTTAACATACTCAAAAACTCTTGAAAATTTGCGCACACTTTGGAATCTGTGGCCTTTAGGAGCCTGCAGAGGCTGGGACCCGGGCGTGGCACAGGGGCTCTATGGCGCCCCCTGGAACACAGTCATAAATGTTGATGTATAGCTCACACATACTTGCTCGTATTAATATGAAACTCAGTACACATATAGATCTCATCGTGCTGAACAACTTTCGTACTGCATGTCATTCGGCTCCGCCCAACAGGAAGTCAGCTATTTAGAGTTATGTAAAAAGCGCATGCTCTGGAATTTGAAATACTTGTCATAGGTTTTTTTGCCGATTGCCACCAAATTCGGTCAACATGATCTCAAGACATTGGGGATGAAAAATTGCCAGGGGATTTTTGATATCTCGAACGGTTTGCTCGTGGCGAGGTGTTGAAATTATGGCGAGAAATGAGAAACAGGAAGTGTCTAATACCATCCACATACATTTCCTGATTTTAATCAAACTGCATCAGATTATTCGTTGTATGATGTCGATCGCATATATGTGACTATTAGGAGTCAAAGTTATAGCGCCACCAACTGGCAGCAGGAAGTGTGTCATTTTCAAAATGATTTGAATTCAGCATCTTATTTTTACTCGATTTGCTTCAAACTTCATCAGAATAATGTTAAAACACAGCCGATATAAATCTGCTGGGGGGATATTGATATCTAAAAATATTGTTGCCGTGGCAACATGTTAAACTGGAATACTTCTCAGGTGATTTTGAGGCATATAACATGCTTAGAATTTCATCAAACTCAGAACACATATCAGTATTTATGATAACTAGACACTGGCAAAAGTTCATAAGAGGGCGTGGAAGAGGCACTCTATAGCGCCACCTTTTGTCAAAAGTGGCGGGGTTAGTTTTAGCTACAGACACCAAACTCGGTACAAAAATTTTTCTTATCAAGACGGACAACTTTCTAATTCACAGTCATCAGCTACGATCAACAGGAAGTCAGCTATTTTGATTTGAATGTGGATTTTTTTTTACATTTAGCTGTGAATTAATGCATACTGCTCAGAGGAGAGTAACACTATACACACCAAACTTTGTCTACATGATGCCAAAACATTTTAAACAACTTAAATTGCCTATGGATTTTGGATAGCTTAAACGGTTTTGTCGTGGTGATTTTTTTAAATGACAGTAAAAATGGAATTATTAATTTTCCTGCATTTTTAAATTCCAAACACTTCAAAACCTTTTTTCGTACAGAAAAAAAGTCATTCTGAGTAAATATGGATAGTTTCACGACTTTACAACACTGTATGGATAACAGAAAATTAAAAAACTGTCAGACATCTCATCTCACTCTGTCCCTCTGTTTGAGTATATGTGCTTCAGACTTCCATTGTCTGAGAGAAATAGCGCCCCTACAGGTTCAATTCCCGGACTTTTACTTTCACTTTTAAATCGGTTAAAAATACAAATAAATACTTAGATTTAATTCACACTGACAAGCTAAACCAACATATCTGATTATTACCGGTTCAGGGCTCATGGATAAATTATTTCTGGCCAGAGATACGTGAGAAATAGGAGAGATGAATCACCGCTGTGATCACGAGCGTCTGGAGTAAAGAGCTCAGAAAAAACGAATTTATTCCTGTTTTAAAGCTTTTAAAAATAAATTATTACAGCGATATCACACAATCAACCAATTAGAACACACCAAGAGCTAAATTCAGATGTTTTTGAACTGTTTGTGTGAAAATGAATTATTTGCGGCTGCCTATCTGAAACCACCGCCTCCGATCAGCGCGTACAGTGTCGAGCTCAAAACAAACGAATTTATTCTTGTTTAAGAGCTTTTTTAAATAAAATATTACCACAAATGCACACAATAAACCCATTGTAACACTACAAGAGCTAAATGCAGGTGTTTGTGACCCGTTTAAGTGTGCAAGACTATTTGAAAGCGCGACTGGCAGAATAACATATATCTCTCGAGCTGCAGGATTCTGCCTTTCGTCGTACGAACGAACACATCACGGACAAGATTATTTCAAAATACATAATAGCTTGGCAACTATAAACGAAAACAGCCACGTGAACATAAACTGTTGAGAAATAAATCTGAAATGGATCTACTGGATTTTAATATTAAGTGACCGCATATACCAGCTGCTTCTGTCTTCAATTTTGATCCATATAAAAAATGAAACTCATTCATCTTGGCTGCTTTTTTTAATGTGTGTACGTATTTATTTATTTATTTATTTATTTATTTATTTATTTATTATTTTGCTCTAACAAGAATTAATCTATATTTAATTAAATCAATTACATTTTATTTTACATTTGATTTGTCCATTTCTGCATCTAAACGCCTAAAAACCTAAAACATGCTCTATTATACTATTGTTAGCAATTTCTTTATCGTCCAATTTATCTGGTGTACACTTTTATTTTCATAATAAACTTGTTTGTTAGATTATACACAGTTACAGTGGTCTATAATAAATATTGACAGGTTTTATTCAAGCTGTTTAGAATGATTGCAGTAGGCTAATGTTTTGAAATGTAAATAAAATAAAAAATTAAATAAATAAATAAATAAAAAACATTGGAAAAGAATAACTGTTGTACATTTTTATACATTTTGTATAATTTCATAGTTTATGCATTATAGTTATAAAAACAAATAAATTTAGCCACTCACATAAAATCTTATAGGCCTTATCCTTTTCTGACAGTTTTAGGGATTTTTAAAAATCCTAAAAAACCTTATTTGTGCTGCAAATAATAATTTCAAACTCAAACAGTAAATATTCAGTTCATGCTTTATAAAGCCTTGTCCCAATATTAATAGTCAGTAGTAAGCAGTTTATAAATACAGCTATAAAAAGCTTGTTCTTGGGTTATAAGCACATTTATTAAAAAGGAGAGTAAAGGGTCAGTTATCTTCCTATGAAAAAAAAAAAACAAAAAAAAAAAACAAACAACAACACAGATTGATACAGAACTCAGAAATTTTATTGTGGATTTATGATAAAATCAGCCTGTAAATGAATTCATACTCCTCCAAGAAGACACAAGTTCACAGCAAACTTTTTAACATGAAGCTAATATACTGAAGATGTTAAATTGCGAATGGGTTTAGGATAGCTTAAATGGTGTGGCCATAGCGATTTATTAAAGTAACATAAAAAAATACAATCGTTATTTTACTATATCTTTAAAATTTTTCATTCCAACTCTTCATAATTTTTTATATACGTAGAAGTCATCATTTGAAGGAAGCACAGTAAGTTTCATAGCTTTATCATTTTCAAGAGCCAGCATAAAATTAAAACTATCATAACTTATAAATCAAGCTTGCAATTCTTAGTTCCAATAATGACCACCAGATGGAGCTATAGGATTACTTTTAAATAATTATTGTAAAACAAGTATGATTTAAATCATTTATAGAAATCTTTCAAAGAAAAATAATATGTATTTTATGTATTTTACTGATAAAATGACCCTCACTTAATTAGAATAACAAGCTGAAGTATTGTGAACTGTATATTAAGAATAATTCTTTATAAGCTTTATGGACAGATACGTTTTGAGTGACTCTTGAAGGTTCAGCACCACATCCTCTTTTACCACTGTTTAAAGAATTTATCTTACAGAACAGGTGTGAATGAATTTTGGATAGCTTGAATGATTTTGCGTGGTGATTTTTTGAAATAACAGTAAAAAAGTAACCAGTAAATGTCTTTTATTTTTTTAAAGTGCAGCTTCTAAACACTTCAAAAAAATGTACACATAGCAGACAAGTCATTCTGAGGAAATATGCATAGTTCCATGACTATACAACATTATATGGATGATAGAAAATTAAAAAACTATCATACATCTGATGTCACTCTGTCCCTCTGTCACTGTGGTTAATGTGTGTGTGTGTGTGTGTGTGTTTGTGTGTGTGTTAAGTGAATTAGGTGTGAAACTATCAGGGAGCATTTAGTCTCCAGCGCCAACATTTTACAGAACTGCCACTTTCCTGGAGTCTCAGAATTACAATGTGCCAGGTTCTGAGAGATCTAAGATTCCAAAAAATTATTTAATTAGAATACTATGAAGTATTGTGAAATACTATATATTAAGACTTTATATATAGGCTTAATTAACAGATTAGAGTGACTCGTGAAGGACCAGCACCACCTCCTCTTGTCCGATGGTTTGAGGAATATATCTTCCAGAATCCGGGATTAAGATTTAGGAGCTCATTTTTATTCCACCTCCTTTCCTGAAAGTCTGTCTTGCAGAATTGACTAAAAATTAATCTTCACATTAATTCCTAATTATTTTGCAATTCTTTTTGTCAGTTCTTCTTGACCTGTTTTTCTCTTCCAGCTTTCCTGGACTATTGTATAGCACTCATAAATGATTAAATAAAAAATAATGGTAGTTATTAAGATTGATATGGTTTGGAATTGGTAAAATGTGCTTGGAAAAAAATCACAATAAAACAATGTTTTAATGTTTAATTTGGAATATTAACTGACATGAATGAATGCTATATAAATATTGTTCATGTTAACATAATGTTTATAAATGAAATCTTATTGTAAAGTGTTACTAAAGTTATATATATATATATATATATATATATATATTGTTCTGTGAATGTGATTTTAAAGTCTAGATGATTCGGATTAACCCTTTAACTGCCATATCATTTAAAACCTCACTGCCAGAGGGATATTGTGAATGCATGTGCCCGCTGGGCACAGTTTACCTGATGCCACCGGGGTGGCGATGGCATTGGTGGCTTGAGCCCGCCATCGCTGCTTGCAGCTATATTTATTATTATTATTATTATTATTATTATTTTTTTCCAACGTCTCGGGGGCTTTTGGGGCCCTTAACGTGCTTAAAAAGTCTTGAAAATTGGCACACAGATTGGAACCTGCGGCCATTAGGGCCGGGCAGAGACTGATACACGGGCGTGGCACAGGGGCTCTACAGCGCCCCCTGGAATATGGAGGGCCATATATCATACATTCTTGCTCGTAGACGTATGAAACTCGGTACACATATAAATCTCATCAATCCAAACAACTTTTGTATTGCATATCATAGGCTCCGCCCAACAGGAAGTTGGCTATTTAGGGTTTAGTATTCAAATTTTTCGTCAAAGTTGTGGGGGCTTTTGGGGTCCTTAACATACTCAAAAACTCTTGAAAATTTGCGCACACTTTGGAATCTGTGGCCTTTAGGAGCCTGCAGAGGCTGGGACCCGGGCGTGGCACAGGGGCTCTACGGCGCCCCCTGGAACACAGTCAGAAATGTTGATGTATAGCTCACACATACTTGCACATATTCATATGAAACTCAGTACACATATAGATCTCATCGTGCCGAACAACTTTCGTATTGCATGTCATAGGCTCCACCCAACAGGAAGTCAGCTATTTAGAGTTATGTAAAAAGCGCATGCTCTGGAATTTGAAATACTTGTCATAGGTTTTTTTCTCGATTGCCGCCAAACTCGGTCAACATGATCTCAAGACACTGGGGATGAAAAATTGCCAGGGGATTTTTGATATCTCGAACGGTTTGCTCGTGGCGAGGCGTTGAAATTATGGCGAGAAATGAGAAACAGGAAGTGTCTAATACCGTCCACATACATTTCCTGATTTTAATCAAACTTCATCAGATTATTCGTTGTATGATGTCGATCGCATATATGTGACTATTAGGAGTCAAAGTTATAGCGCCACCAACTGGCAGAAGGAAGTGTGTCATTTTCAAAATGATTTGAATTCAGCATCTTATTATTACTCGATTTGCTTCAAACTTCATCAGAATAATGTTAAAACACAGCCGATATAAATCTGCAAGGGGGATATTGATATCTAAAAAATTGTTGGCCGTGGCAACATGTCAAACTGGAATACTTCTCAGGTGATTTTGAGGCAAATAACATACTTAGAATTTCACAAAACTCTGAACACACATCAGTATTTCTGATAGGAACTTAAATTGTGAATGGATTTTGGATAGCTTGAATGGTTTTGCCGTGGTGATTTTTTTAAATGACCTTACAAAGGGAATCATTATTGTATTTTTAAATTGCAGCTTCCAAACACGTCAAAGAATTTTTTCATACAGATGAAAAAGTCATTCTGAGGAAATATGCATAGTTTCACGACTTTACAACACTGTATGGATAACAGAAAATTAAAAAACTGTCAGACATCTCATCTCACTCTGTCCCTCTGTTTGAGTATATGTGCTTCAGACTTCCATTGTCTGAGAGAAATAGCGCCCCTACAGGTTCAATTCCCGGACTTTTACTTTCACTTTTAAATCGGTTAAAAATACAAATAAATACTTAGATTTAATTCACACTGACAAGCTAAACCAACATATCTGATTATTACCGGTTCAGGGCTCATGGATAAATTATTTCTGGCCAGAGATACGTGAGAAATAGGAGAGATGAATCACCGCTGTGATCACGAGCGTCTGGAGTAAAGAGCTCAGAGAAAACGAATTTATTCCTGTTTTAAAGCTTTTAAAAATAAATTATTACAGCGATATCACACAATCAACCAATTAGAACACACCAAGAGCTAAATTCAGATGTTTTTGAACTGTTTGTGTGAAAATGAAATATTTGTGGCTGCCTATCTGAAATCACGCCTCCGATCAGCGCGTACAGTGTCCAGCTCAAAACAAAACGAATTTATTCTTGTTTAAGAGCTTTTTTAAATAAAATATTACCACAAATGCACACAATAAACCCATTGTAACACTACAAGAGCTAAATGCAGGTGTTTGTGACCTGTTTAAGTGTGCAAGACTATTTGAAAGCGCGACTGGCAGAATAACATATCTCTCGAGCTGCAGGATTCTGGCTTTCGTCGTACGAACGAACACATAACGGACAAGATTATTTCAAAACACATAATAGCTTGGCGAATATAAACGAAAACAGCCACGTGAACATAAACTGGATCTACTGGATTTGAATATTAAAGTGACCACATTTACCACTTGCTTCTGTCTTCAATTTTAATCTATATAAAAAAGGAAACTCATTCGACTTGGCTGCTTTTTTAATGTGTGCGTATTTATTTATTTACCTTTTTATACATTTTGTATAATTTCATAGTTTGTGTATTACAATTATAAAAACAAAAATAAATTTAGCCACTCACATAGAAATAGCTTAGGCCTTAACCTTTTTCTGACAGTTTTAGGGATTTTTAAAAATCCTAAAAAAAACTTATTTGTGCTGCAAATAATAATTTCAAACTCATTTGATACTGACCTATGACATCCTGTGACATTATATTTATTTGAATTTACATAATCTCATAGATGTAACAGTAAATCTGTTCAGCTCACAGATCAATACTAAGCTGTAATGCAAGCAGAACTTTCACAAATGCTTATGAGTCATTTAAGGATTTGATAACACTGTAAAATAATGTCTAATTTGTTAACATTAGCAAATTCATTGATAACACTTTATAATAACTGCACTCATTAGTAAATAGTCAGTTCATGCTTTATAAAGCCTTGTCCCAATATTAATCGTCAGTAGTAAGCAGTTTATAAATACAGCTATAAATAGCTTGTCCTTGGTTTATAAGCACATTTATTAAAAAGGAGAGTAAAGGGTCAGTTATCTTCCTATGAAAAATAAAAGATAAAAATAAACAAACAACAACAACACAGATTGATACAGCCTGTAAATGAATTCATACTCCTCCTCATACTACTCCATACTCCTTTTTCAACATGATGCCAATATACTGAGATGTTAAATTGTGAATGGGTTTAGGATAGCTTAAATGGTGTTGCCATAGAGATTTATTAAAGTAACATAAAAAATACAATAGTTATTTTACTATATCTTTAAAATTTTTATATAAGTAGAAGTCCTCATTTGAAGGAAGCACAGTAAGTTTCATAGCTTTATCATTTTCAAGAGCCAGCATAAAATTAAAACTATCATAACTTATAAATCAAGCTTGCAATTCTTAGTACCTATAATGGCCACCAGAGGGAGCTATAGGATTACTTTTAAATAATTATTGGAGAAACGAGTATGATTTAAATAATTTATAGAAATCTTTCAAATAAAATAATATGTATTTTAGGAATTTTACTGATAAAATGACCCTCACTTAATTAGAATAACAAGCTGAAGTATTGTGAACTGTATATTAAGAATAATTCTTAATAGGCTTTATGGACAGATACGTTTTAAGTGACTCTTGAAGGTTCAGCACCACATCCTCTTTTACCACTGTTTAAAGAATTAATCTTACAGAACAGGTGTGAATGAATTTTGGATAGCTTGAATGGTTTTGTCGTGGTGATTTTTTGAAATAATAGTAAAAAAGGAACCAGTAAAAAAAAGTGCAGCTTCTAAACACTTCAAAAAAATGTACACATAGAAGACAAGTCATTCTGAGGAAATATGTATAGTTTCATGACTATACAACATTATATGGATGACAGAAAATTAAAAAACATACATCTGATGTCACTCTGTCCCTCTGTCACTGTGTGTGTGTGTTTGTGTGTGTTTTAAGTGAATTAGGTGTGAAACTATCAGTGAGCATTTAGTCTCCAGCGCCAACATTTTACAGAACTGCCACTTTCCTGGAGTCTCAGAATTACAATGTGTCAGGTTCTGAGAGATCTAAGATTCCAAAAAATTATTTAATTAGAATACCATGAAGTATTGTGAAATACTATATATTAAGACTTTATATATAGGCTTTATGAACAGATTAGAGTGACTCGTGAAGGACCAGCACCACCTTCTCTTGTCCGATGGTTTGAGGAATATATCTTCCAGAATCTGGGATTAAGATTTAGGAGCTCATTTTTATTCCACCTCCTTTCCTGAAAGTCTGTCTTGCAGAATTGACTAAAAATTAATCTTCACATTAATTCCTAATTCTTTTGCAATTCTTTTGTCAGTTCTTCTTGACCTGTTTTTCTCTTCCAGCTTTCCTGGACTATTGTATAGCACTCATAAATGATTAAATAAAAAATAATGGTAGTTATTAAGATTGATATGGTTTGGAATTGGTAAAATGTGCTTGGAAAAAAATCACAATAAAACAATGTTTTAATGTTTAAGTTTGGAATATTAACTGACATGAATGAATGCTATATAAATATTGTTCATGTTAACATAATGTTTATAAATGAAATCTTATTGTAAAGTGTTACTAAAGTTATATATATATATATATATATATATATATATATATATTGTTCTGTGAATGTGATTTTAAAGTCTAGATGATTCGGATTAACCCTTTAACTGCCATATCAAGTTCAAGTTCTAGTTCAAGTTCAATTTATTTGTATAGCGCATTTACAACAGCCTCCTGGCTGACCAAAGTGCTTTAACATAAGAGCAAGAATATTACACATACATAAAAATAGACCAGACAAAAAATTTAAAACCACCCATTTCAAAATGTAGCATAACACAGTAGTCAGTACACTAAGGAAAATAAAAAAGTTTTTAGCAAAGATTTAAAAATAGACAAGGAAGGGGCCAGTCTGATCTCTAAAGGCAGGGTATTCCAGAGTCGTGGCCCAGCCACTGCAAATGCACGCTCCCCTCTACGCTCCCCTTTATCCTTTAAAACCTCACTGCCAGAGGGATATTGTGAATGCATGTGCCCGCTGGGCACAGTTTACCTGATGCCACCGGGGTGGTGATGGCATTGGTGGCTTGAGCCCGCCATCGCTGCTTGCAGCTATATTTAGGGCTCAAGCCCGAAGGGGCGAAGAGCCCTATTGTTCTTCTAAGGATTATTCTTCTTCTTCTTATTATTATTTTTTTTATTTTTTATTAAACCTTCCGGGGGTTTTTGGAGGCCTTAACATGCTCAAAAACTCTTGAAAATTGGCACACACATTGGAATCTGCGGCCATCAGGACGCCACAGAGACTGGGCCCCGGGCGTGGCACAGGGACTCTACAGCGCCCCCTGGAACACAGTCAGAAATCTTGAACCATAGCTCACACACACTTTCATGTATTTATATGAAACTCAGTACACTTATAGATCTCATTGAGCCGAGCAACTTTCGCACTCTATGTCATAGGCTCCGCCCAACAGGAAGTCAGCTATTTAGGGCTGTTTATAAAAACCATGCTCTGGAATTTGATATACTTGTCATAGGTCTTTTACTTGATTGCCACCAAACTCGGTCAACATGATCTCAAGACATTGGGGATGGAAAATTGCGAGGGGATTTTTGATATCTCGAACGGTTTGCCCGTGGCGAGGCGTTGAAATTATGGCGAGATATGAGAAACAGGAAATGTCTAATAACATCCACATACATTTCCTGAATTTGATCAAACTTCATTGGTTTGTTCGTTGTATGATACTGATCGTATATATGTGACTATTAAGAGTCAACATTATAGCGCCACCAACTGGCAGCAGGAAGTGTGCCATTTTCCAAATGCTTTGAATTCAGCATCTTATTTTTACTCTATTTACTTAAAACTTCATCAGAATAATGACAAAACACGGCCGATGTAAATCTGTTGTGGGGATATTGATATCTGATATAGTGTTGCCATGGCAACGTGTCAAACTTGAATGTTCTGTTATGGTGAGTTTGAGGCAGACAACAAGCTCAGATTTACATAAAACTCAAAACACATATCAGTATTAGTGATAGCTAGACAATGGCAAAAGCTTTTAAAAGGGCGTGAAGGAGGCACTCTATAGCGCCACCTTTTGTCAAAAGTGGGGGGGTTAGTTTTAGCTACAGACACCAAACTTGGTACATAAATTGTTCTTTTCAAGACGGACAACTTTCTAATTCACAGTCATCAGCTACGACCAACAGGAAGTCGGCTATTTTGATTTGAATATTTAAATTGAGCTCTGATTTAATGCATACTCCTCACAGGGGAAGTACACTATACACACCAAACTTTGTCTACATGAAGAAAAACCATTGAGGAACTTAAATTGCGAACGGATTTTGGTTAGCTTGAACGGTTTTGTCGTGGTGAATTTTTGAAATGACAGTAAAAAGGGAAACATTAATTGCCTTGTATGTTTAAATTGCAGCTTCCAAACACTTCAAAGCATTTTTTTATACAAAGATCAAATCATTTTGAGGAAATATGCATAGTTTCACGACTTTACAACACTGTATGGATAAAAGAAAATTAAAAAACTGTCAGACTTCTCAACTGACATGATCTCACTCTGGCCACCCTGTCTGTGTGAGGGAAGGGAGGGGGAGAGGGAGGGGGAGTGTGAGGGGGTTGGTGACTGTGACAGTGTGTGTGGACTGTAGGGAGGGGCTGTCTGGCAGAGAGAGAGACAGAGAGACCTAATCATCCCTTTAATAATCAGGAAAAAAAAAATCTGTATTTTAAATTGTTATTGTTTTTGTTGTTGCTAATGGTGGTGTTTTTTCCTTTCATTACAGGTTAAGAAATCTCTTAGGCCTTATCCTTTTCTGACAGTTTTAGGGATTTAAAAACATCCTAAGAACCCTAATTTGTGCTGCAAATAATAATTTCAAACTCATTTGATACTGACCTATGACAACCTGTGACGTGACATGACATTTATTAATCTCATGGATGTAACAGTAAAACTCTTCAACTGACAGATAAAGCTGTAATGCAAGCAAAACTATTTCACAAATGCTTATAGGTCATTAAAATCATTACAAAACACTAATACATTATTTAAGGATTTGGTAACACTGTAAAATAATGTCTAATTTGTTAACATTATGCAGTATAACATAGTATGCAGTCTTCGTAGGGCACCAACTCCCAGAGGGGGCACCATCCCAGTTGCTCAAAAAAAAAAAAAAAAAAAAAAAAAACATGCGTCATTCTCCCATCCGCGCTCGCGACCGCTCACACCTCATGTTTGCGGCTGAATGTTCGTAATTGATGGATGGACATCTATGCCTGGGTATAGGACATCAGCAATCCGGCACAGAGAAAAGAAAACTAAAGAAAATAAAACAGGCATAAAGTTGTCTTGACATTGGACTTTCTAGAGTCTCAAATTTAGGGAAGGTCTCTAAAGTTACATGTGATATTGTTATACACTTTTCTAACGTCAGTAGCATTTGAAGAGAATGACTTACAGTCATAAAAACAACTGTAATTGTTCATCTAGGTGACAGCTATAATGCACAATTAAATTGAATGTTTGATATTTATTACAACAAACTGTAAGTCATATGTAAATTATGCAACTTTTTCACATGGGCTCAAATGCAAATTTGAAGCTCAATAGCATTTGAGAAGAAAGACTTGCAGTCACAAAGCAATTGTAATGTGTTCATATAGGTGTCAGCTACAATGCACACCTTATACATTTTTTATAAATATTAAAATAAAGTGTTACTAAAGTTATATATATTGTTCTGTGTATGTGATTTCAAAGTCTAGATTGGTCGGATTAACCCTTTAACTGCCGCATCCCTTAAAACTGATTGTCAGAGGGTTACTGTAAATGCTTATGCCCGCTGGGCACAGTTATCCTGATGCCACCGGGGTGGCGTTGCACTGATGGCTTGAGCCCGACATCGCTGCTTGCAGCTATATTTATTATTATTATTATTATCTTTTTTTTTTTTTCCAACGTCTCGGGGGCTTTTGGGGCCCTTAACGTGCTTAAAAAGTCTTGAAAATTGGCACACAGATTGGAACCTGCGGCCATTAGGGCCGGGCAGAGACTGATACACGGGCGTGGCACAGGGGCTCTACAGCGCCCCCTGGAATATGGAGGGCCATATATCATACATTCTTGCTCGTAGACGTATGAAACTCGGTACACATATAAATCTCATCAATCCAAACAACTTTTGTATTGCATATCATAGGCTCCGCCCAACAGGAAGTTGGCTAATTAGGGTTTAGTATTCAAATTTTTCGTCAAAGTTGTGGGGGCTTTTGGGGTCCTTAACATACTCAAAAACTCTTGAAAATTTGCGCACACTTTGGAATCTGTGGCCTTTAGGAGCCTGCAGAGGCTGGGACCCGGGCGTGGCACAGGGGCTCTACGGCGCCCCCTGGAACACAGTCAGAAATGTTGATGTATAGCTCACACATACTTGCACATATTCATATGAAACTCAGTACACATATAGATCTCATCGTGCCGAACAACTTTCGTATTGCATGTCATAGGCTCCGCCCATCAGGAAGTCAGCTATTTAGAGTTATGTAAAAAGCGCATGCTCTGGAATTTGAAATACTTGTCATAGGTTTTTTTCTCGATTGCCGCCAAACTCGGTCAACGTGATCTCAAGACACTGGGGATGAAAAATTGCCAGGGGATTTTTGATATCTCGAACGGTTTGCTCGTGGCGAGGCGTTGAAATTATGGCGAGAAATGAGAAACAGGAAGTGTCTAATACCGTCCACATACATTTCCTGATTTTAATCAAACTTCATCAGATTATTCGTTGTATGATGTCGATCGCATATATGTGACTATTAGGAGTCAAAGTTATAGCGCCACCAACTGGCAGAAGGAAGTGTGTCATTTTCAAAATGATTTGAATTCAGCATCTTATTATTACTCGATTTGCTTCAAACTTCATCAGAATAATGTTAAAACACAGCCGATATAAATCTGCAAGGGGGATATTGATATCTAAAAAATTGTTGGCGTGGCAACATGTCAAACTGGAATACTTCTCAGGTGATTTTGAGGCAAATAACATACTTAGAATTTCACAAAACTCTGAACACACATCAGTATTTCTGAAAGGAACTTAAATTGTGAATGGATTTTGGATAGCCTGAATGGTTTTGCCATGGTGATTTTTTGAAATGACCTTACAAAGGGAATCATTATTGTATTTTTAAATTGCAGCTTCCAAACACGTCAAAGAATTTTTTCATACAGATGAAAAAGTCATTCTGAGGAAATATGCATAGTTTAACGACTTTACAACACTGTATGGATAACAGAAAATTAAAAAACTGTCAGACATCTCATCTCACTCTGTCCCTCTGTTTTAGTATATGTGCTTCAGACTTCCATTGTCTGAGAGAAATTGCGCCCCTACAGGTTCAATTCCCGAACTTTTACTTTCACTTTTAAATCGGTTAAAAATACAAACAAATACTTAGATTTAATTCACACTGACAAGCTAAACCAACATATCTGATTATTACCGGTTCAGGGCTCATAGATAAATTATTTCTGGCCAGAGATACGTGAGAAATAGGAGAGATGAATCACCGCTGTGACCACGAGCGTCTGGAGTAAAGAGCTCAGAAAAAACGAATTTATTCCTGTTTTAAAGCTTTTAAAAATAAATTATTACAGCGATATCACACAATCAACCAATTAGAACACACCAAGAGCTAAATTCAGATGTTTTTGAACTGTTTGTGTGAAAATGAAATATTTGTGGCTGCCTATCTGAAATCACGCCTCCGATCAGCGCGTACAGTGTCGAGCTCAAAACAAACGAATTTATTCTTGTTTAAGAGCTTTTTTAAATAAAATATTACCACAAATGCACACAATAAACCCATTGTAACACAACAAGAGCTAAATGCAGGTGTTTGTGACCTGTTTAAGTGTGCAAGACTATTTGAAAGCGCGACTGGCAGAATAACATGTATCTCTTGAGCTGCAGGTTTCTGTCTTTCGTCGTACGAACGAACACATAACGGACAAGATTATTTCAAAACACATAATAGCTTGGCGACTATAAACGAAAACAGCCACGTGAACATAAACTGGATCTACTGGATTTGAATATTAAAGTGACCACATTTACCACTTGCTTCTGTCTTCAATTTTAATCTATATAAAAAAGGAAACTCATTCGACTTGGCTGCTTTTTTAATGTGTGCGTATTTATTTATTTATCTTTTTATACATTTTGTATAATTTCATAGTTTGTGTATTACAATTATAAAAACAAAAATAAAATTAGCCACTCACATAGAAATAGCTTAGGCCTTAACCTTTTTCTGACAGTTTTAGGGATTTTTAAAAATCCTAAAAAAACCTTATTTGTGCTGCAAATAATAATTTCAAACTCATTTGATACTGACCTATAACATCCTGTGACATTATATTTATTTTAATTTACATAATCTCATGAATGTAACAGTAAATCTGTTCAGCTCACAGATCAATACTAAGCTGTAATGCAAGCAGAACTTTCACAAATGCTTATGAGTCATTTAAGGATTTGATAACTCTGTAAAATAATGTCTAATTTGTTAACATTAGCAAATTCATTGATAACACTTTATAATAACTGCACTCATTATTAAATAGTCAGTTCATGCTTTATAAAGCCTTGTCCCAATATTAATAGTCAGTAGTAAGCAGTTTATAAATACAGCTATAAATAGCTTGTCCTTGGTTTATAAGCACATTTATTAAAAAGGAGAGTAAAGGGTCAGTTATCTTCCTATGAAAAATAAAAGATAAAAATAAACAAACAACAACACAGATTGATACAGAACTCAGAAATTTTATTGTGGATTTATGATAAAGCCTGCAAATGAATTCATACTCCTACTCATACTACTCCATACTCCTTTTTCAACATGATGCCAATATACTGAGATGTTAAATTGTGAATGGGTTTAGGATAGCTTAAATGGTGTTGCCATAGAGATTTATTAAAGTAACATAAAAAAATACAATAGTTATTTTACTATATCTTTACAATTTTTCATTCTAAATCTTCATAATTTTTTATATAAGTAGAAGTCCTCATTTGAAGGAAGCACAGTAAGTTTCATAGCTTTATCACTTTCAAGAGCCAGCATAAAATTTAAACTATCATAACTTATAAATCAAGCTTGCAATTCTTAGTACCTATAATGGCCACCAGAGGGAGCTATAGGATTACTTTTAAATAATTATTGTAGAAACGAGTATGATTTAAATCATTTATAGAAATCTTTCAAAAAAAAAATGAATTGTATATATTTTACTGATAAAATGACCCTCACTTAATTAGAATAACAAGCTGAAGTATTGTGAACTGTATATTAAGAATAATTCTTAATAGGCTTTATGGACAGATACGTTTTGAGTGACTCTTGAAGGTTCAGCACCACATCCTCTTTTACCACTGTTTAAAGAATTAATCTTACAGAATAGGTGTGAATGAATTTTGGATAGCTTGAATGGTTTTGCCGTGATGTTTTTTGAAATAATAGTAAAAAAGGAACCAGTAAATGTCTTTTTATTTTTTTAAAGTGCAGCTTCTAAACACTTAAAAAAAAAAAAAAATGTACACATAGAAGACCAGTCATTCTGAGGCATATTTCCTCAGAATGACTGGTCTCATGACCATAGTTTCATGACTATACAACACTATATGGATGATAGAAAATTAAAAAAATACTATCATACATCTGATGTCACTCAGTCCCACTGTCACTGTGTGTGTGTGTGTGTGTGTGTGTTAAGTGAATTAGGTGTGAAACTATCAGGGAGCATTTAGTCTCCAGCGCCAACATTTTACAGAACTGACACTTTCCTGGAGTCTCCAGAATTACTCGGTGTCGGACTCTGAGAGACTTAAGATTCCAAAAAATGATTTAATTAGAATACCATGAAGTATTGTGAAATACTATATATTAAGTCTTTATATATAGGCTTTATGCACAGATTAGAGTGACTCGTGAAGGACCAGCACCACCTCCTCTTGTTCGATGGTTTGAGGAATATATCTTCCAGAAAGATTTAGGAGCTCATTTTTATTCCACCTCCTTTCCTGAAAAGTCTGTCTTGCAGAATTGACTAAAAATTAATCTTCACATTAATTACTAATTATTTTGCAATTCTTTTTGTTAGTTCTTCTTGACCTGCTTTTTTCTTCTTCTTTTCTGACCTCATGACCCAGTCAGTATTTTTTTGTACAATGGTCAAGTCTTAACTTATCCATTTCTGTATTGCATTTGTGTTTGATATTTCTCATGGGTATTTCATAATTTTCGACCTTACAGTTTGAGTTAAAAGTCTATTTTAGCGCATTTCATCTGTAAAAGAAAACATGCCTAATAATTCTGCACACATGAATATAAGGAGTTTTTCTCTTCCAGCTTTCCTGGACTATTGTATAGCACTCATAAATGATTAAATAAAAAATAATGGTAGTTATTAAGATTTATATGGTTTGGAATTGGTAAAATGTACTTGGAAAAAAATCACAATAAAACAATGTTTTCATGTTTAAGTTTGGAATATTAACTGACATGAATGAATGCTATATAAATATTGTTCATGTTAACATAATGTTTATTAATGAAATCTTATTGTACAGTGTTACTAATATATATATTGTTCTGTGAATGTGATTTTAAAGTCTAGATGATTCGGATTAACCCTTTAACTGCCGTATCCTTTAAAACCTCACTGCCAGAGGGATATTGTGAATGCATGTGCCCGCTGGGCACAGTTTACCTGATGCCACCGGGGTGGCGATGGCATTGGTGGCTTGAGCCCGCCATCGCTGCTTGCAGCTATATTTTTTTTTTTTTTTTTTTTTTTTTTGATAATAAATTAATGTATGCTTTACTGATAGCAGAGATACACAGAGAGTCACAGAGTAAGAATGACTTAATGAGACAACAGTGTTCGCTGGGTTTGAGACTTTATCCCAAGAGGATGTCTGAGTCACAGATAAAAATAGCTTATTATTGTAATACAGTAAGTAATACAGGTTTAAGTACATGACAGACCTTTCATTTTTGGAAAAATGAGCGCTTTAAAAATTAACTAATGACTTTAACTTGATGCATGAATATGCAGCTTTAAACAAATTAAAGTGTACTTACATTACAAACGATGCAGTGACCTGTTCCTAGTGACTCTTTATCTGCATCTGACACAAACTAAATGGAGAAAAAGAGGAAACCTCAATGAATATCAGTGAAATATTGCATATATTAATACAAATTAAAAGTTATTTTTATTTTGACAACATTGAGAAGAGACGCAGGATGACTGCTAAGTTGAACACTTTCAACAGTGATGTCCTGGAGGACCAGCATTCTGCAGAGTTTATCTCCAATCTGTTCACACACCTGTCCGAAGTGTGTGATGATCCTTAAGACCTCCATCAGCTGCTTCAGCAGTACAGGACTGAGACTGGACCTTAACTCTGCGATCAGGACTAGAATAGAAAGAATAAAAAAATAATAATATATGGTGTATGGTTTAATATCTGAGAATGGATAAGGGAGAAAAAAGAAATTATCACTTAAATATTACATAGGTTTGTATGAATGAATGTACATACAAATTAACTATACAGTCAAGAGAAATCTATCAGTTATGAACAGCCATACATTAATGATAACGAGATTTGATAAGCGTGTGTAGCCGAGGTATTGTATTATGCTATATTTATCTTCGTTTATGTTGCTATTAAGGACTTTATAAGAGACATTACATTGGCAGTACACCTGCAAAGCGTTAGCACTCGTTAGTTTGTCATTAGCGTTTTCTTTTCTCCTCTCCTCTCCTCTCTCACGCTGCAGTTTTCCACAAGTTCATCAAACAACCGCAGTAAGAATATTTCATCAAGCACGGTGAGTAATGGCTTCTCCTACAATTGTTATTTGCACCTCTTGCCACATGTACAGTTTATCTATCTCTGTCGCTGATGAGGGATTCACATGTGATAAATGCAGGGAAATAGTTAGGCTGACAGAGAAGATTTCAGAATTAGAGACACGCATCCAAACTTTAATTGAGGACAGTAAGAATGTTAGGGCTCTAGATATGGCTTTGGATGCGTCTAGCTCAGGGATTCCTGTACATTGTCCGGTTCCAGCAGAGCCCCTGCAGCAGGGTAACTGGGTGACGGTGAGGCAGCGTAGTCGTGGGTCAAAACACCGCTCTTCTGTTCCGATCAAAACATTAAACAGGTTCTCCCCACTCAGCGATGCACCCACTGAGAAACCTGATGAAAGTGCTCTAGTTATTGGTGATTCTATTGTACGGAATGATATCTTGGCAAATTTAAAAGTGCTGGCTAATGCTAAACGTAAATACAGTAAGATTGTTATTCATGCCGGCGCTAATGATGTTCGACTTCGCCAGTCGGAGATCACTAAAAATAACTTTAAAGAGGTGTGTGAACTTGCAAGCACGATGTCAGACACTGTAATATGCTCTGGTCCCCTCCCTACTTACCGTGGTGACGAGATGCATAGCAGATTGTCATCACTCAATGGCTGGATGTCTAAGTGGTGCCCACAGAATAACATAGGTTTCATAGACAATTGGACGAGCTTTTGGGGCAGACCTGACCTGTTTAAAAGAGATGGTCTTCATCCCTCCTGGGGTGGTGCTGCTCTTCTGTCTAGAAATATGGCAAATAGTCTTAGTGTTTATACTTGACTAACTGGGGCCCAGGTCAGGAAGCAGACAGACTGGCTAAACCGACCGTCTGCTAGCTGCCTCCCGTCACAGAGGTCAGTTAATTCTCAGCACATAGAGACTCTTTCACCTAGATATCACACTATAGAGACTGTGTCTGTTCCACGAACTAGAAAATACAAAAAACGTCCAAACCAAGTTAAGGTTAACAATTTAATTGAGGTTCAACAAATAAAAAACAAATGCAATATGGATAAACAAATGATAAAGATTGGCTTATTGAATATCAGATCCATTTCTACGAAAACACTTTTTGTAAATAATATGATAACTGATCATAATCTAGATGTCCTCTGTTTGACAGAAACCTGGCTAAAACCTGATGATTACATTATTTTAAATGAGTCCACCCCCCAAGATTATTGTTATAAACACGAGCTGCGTCTAAAAGGCAAAGGGGGAGGAGTTGCTTCAATTTATAACAACGTTTTCAGGATTTCTCAGAGGGAAGGCTTCAAGTATAACTTGTTTGAAGTAATGGTGCTTCATATAACATTATCCAGAGAAACCAATGTTAATGATAAATCCCCTGTTATGTTTGTACTGGCTACTGTATACAGGCCACCAGGGCACCATACAGACTTTATTAAAGAGTTTGGTGATTTTACATCCGAGTTAGTTCTGGCTGCAGATAAAGTCTTAATAGTTGGTGATTTTAATATCCATGTCGATAATGAAAAAGATGCACTGGGATCAGCATTTATAGACATTCTGAACTCTATTGGTGTTAGACAACATGTTTCAGGACCTACTCATTGTCGAAATCATACTCTAGATTTAATACCGTCACATGGAATTGATGTTGATAGTGTTGAAATTATTCAGCCAAGTGATGATATCTCAGATCATTATTTAGTTCTGTGCAAACTTCATATAGCCAAAATTGTAAATTCTACTTCTTGTTACAAGTATCGAAGAACCATCACTTCTACCACAAAAGACTGTTTTTTAAGTTATCTTCCTGATGTATCCGAATTCCTTAGCATATCCAAAACCTCAGAACAACTTGATGATGTAACAGAAACTATGGACTCTCTCTTTTCTAGCACTTTAAATACAGTTGCTCCTTTACGCTTAAGGAAGGTTAAGGAAAACAGTTTGACACCATGGTATAATGAGCATACTCGCACCCTAAAGAGAGCAGCCCGAAAAATGGAGCGCAGCTGGAGGAAAACAAAACTAGAGGTATTTCGTATTGCTTGGGGGGAAAGTAGCATATCCTATAGAAAAGCATTAAAAACTGCTAGATCTGATTACTTTTCTTCTCTTTTAGAAGAAAACAAACATAACCCCAGGTATTTATTCAATACAGTGGCTAAATTAACGAAAAATAAAGCCTCAACAAGTGTTGACATTTCCCAACACCACAACAGTAATGACTTTATGAACTACTTTACTTCTAAAATCGATACTATTAGAGATAAAATTGCAACCATTCAGCCGTCAGCTACCGTATCACATCAGACAGTACACTATAGACCCCCTGAGGAACAGCTCCACTCATTCTCTACTATAGGAGAGGAAGAATTGTATAAACTTGTTAAATCATCTAAACCAACAACATGTATGTTAGACCCTATACCATCTAAGCTCTTAAAAGAGGTGCTTCCAGAAGTCATAGGTCCTCTTCTGACTATTATTAATTCCTCATTGTCATTAGGATATGTCCCCAAAACCTTCAAACTGGCTGTTATTAAGCCTCTCATAAAAAAGCCACAACTTGACCCCAGAGAACTTGTTAATTATAGACCAATCTCGAATCTCCCTTTTCTGTACAAGATACTAGAAAAGGTGGTATCCTCACAATTATATTCCTTCTTAGAGAATAATGGTATATGTGAGGATTTCCAGTCAGGATTTAGACCGTATCATAGTACTGAGACTGCTCTCCTTAGAGTTACAAATGATCTGCTCTTATCATCTGATCGTGGGTGTATCTCTCTATTAGTTTTATTGGATCTTAGTGCTGCGTTTGACACAATTGACCACAACATTCTTTTGCATAGACTTGAACACTTTGTTGGCATCAGTGGAAGTGCATTAGCATGGTTTAAATCGTACTTATATGACCGCCATCAGTTCGTAGCAGTGAATGAAGATGTATCATATCGATCACAAGTGCAGTATGGAGTACCTCAAGGCTCAGTACTAGGGCCGCTACTCTTCACGCTTTATATGTTACCCTTGGGAGATATCATCAGGAAACATGGTGTTAGCTTTCACTGTTATGCTGATGATACGCAGCTCTATATTTCCTCGCAGCCCGGTGAAACACACCAATTTGAAAAACTAATGGAATGCATAGTCGATATAAAAAATTGGATGACGAGTAATTTCTTACTGCTAAATTCAGAAAAAACAGAGGTGTTAATCATAGGGCCTAAAAATCTGCTTGTAATAACCTAGAACACTGTCTAAGACTTGATGGTTGCTCTGTCAGTTCTTCGTCATCAGTTAGGAACCTAGGTGTGCTACTTGATCGCAATCTTTCCTCAGAAAGCCACGTTTCTAGCATTTGTAAAACTGCATTTTTCCATCTCAAAAATATATCTAAATTACGGCCTATGCTCTCAATGTCAAATGCAGAAATGTTAATCCATGCATTTATGACTTCAAGGTTAGACTACTGTAATGCTTTATTGGGTGGTTGTTCTGCACGCTTGGTAAACAAACTACAGCTAGTCCAAAATGCAGCAGCAAGAGTTCTTACTAGAACCAGGAAGTATGACCATATTAGCCCGGTCCTGTCCACACTGCACTGGCTCCCTATCAAACATCGTATAGATTTTAAAATATTGCTTATTACTTATAAAGCCCTGAATGGTTTAGCACCTCAGTATTTGAATGAGCTCCTTTTACATTATAATCCTCTACGTCCGCTACGTTCTCAAAACTCAGGCAATTTGATAATACCTAGAATATCAAAATCAACTGCGGGCGGCAGATCCTTTTCCTATTTGGCGCCTAAACTCTGGAATAACCTACCTAACATTGTTCGGGAGGCAGACACACTCTTGCAGTTTAAATCTAGATTAAAGACCCATCTCTTTAACCTGGCATACACATAACATACTAATATGCTTTTAATATCCAAATCCGTTAAAGGATTTTTAGGCTGCATTAATTAGGTAAACCGGAACCGGAAACACTTCACATAACACTGTACTTTCTACATCATTAGAAGAATGGCATCTACGCTAATATTTGTCTGTTTCTCTCTTGTTCCGAGGTCACCGTGGCCACGAGATCCAGTCTGTGTCCAGATCAGAGGGTCACTGCAGTCACCCGGATCCAGTACGTATCCAGACCAGATGGTGGATCAGCACCTAGAAAGGACCTCTACTGCCCTGAAAGACAGCGGAGACCAGGACAACTAGAGCCCCAGATACAGATCCCCTGTAAAGACCTTGTCTCAGAGGACCACCAGGACAAGACCACAGGAAACAGATGATTCTTCTGCATAATCTGACTTTGCTGCAGTCTGGAATTGAACTACTGGTTTCGTCTGGTCAGAGGAGAACTGGCCCCAACTGAGCCTGGTTTCTCCCAAGGTTTTTTTTTTCCATTCTGTCACCGATGAAGTTTCGGTTCCTTGCCGCTGTCGCCTCTGGCTTGCTTAGTTGGGGTCACTTCATCTACAGCGATATCATTGACTTGACTGCAAATAAAAACAGACACTATTTCAACTGAACAGAGATGACATAACTGAATTCAATGATGAACTGCCTTTAACTATCATTTTGCATTATTGAGACACTGTTTTCCAAATGAATGTTGTTCAGTGCTTTGACGCAATGTATTTTGTTTAAAGCACTATATAAATAAAGGTGATTGATTGACATTATACGGACTTAACCTAACTCCATTAGACTACGTTATGTACGTTAGGCCTAACGTTATTGCTCGCTGTCAAACAAGAAGAAGACAAAAAAGGAAATGAAACCCAATAAACACCGTAATGGACGTAAATAAATGTTAATTTAATGAATTCATGTGCAATTTGAAAGGATATATTACCAGAGATTACGTTACCTCCAGTGCTTTAAGTGGGCCGGTACCGGTACTCAGTACCGCCACTTCCAAATATAGCTCTTGAGCGTACCGCCACCTCTCCGTGCGCCCAGAATGTGCTTTTAGCGTACCGGTACGCTCATTTGGACATCTGTTTAATAGAGGTTTTAATCCTTTGCCTGCGCTGCCACTTTTCAGAGCGCCCTTCACAATGCACACTTCCTAAGGGGCCGTTCACATTATCGCGTCTTTTGCGCACTTAAGTTCGTTATTTCCAATGTAGGTGCGCGGTATGCGCGCTCATAATGGAAGCGACGCGGTCGCGACGCGCTCATTTATTCCAGGCGCGTCCGAACCGCACCGAGTTAAAAACATCTAAACTTTTCAGAATGCCGCAAGCATTTGCTGCAGGTCAGACGCAAGCTAATGAAGTAATGCAGTAGCTCTTAAGGGTATTTTTTCAAAATCCTTTTGAACATTTTATTTATGTTCAGTAGCTCTTTCTAGCTCAAGCAAATCCACAAACTAATAAAATGATTTATTATTTTTTATAAGGTCGTCTGTTGATTGCTGTATATGAAACCCCTTCAATATAGTTGTTGTTACCTCAAGGGATGAGGAGAGTCATCATCAAAAAAAAAAAAAAAAAAAAAAAAAAAATATATATATATATATATATATATATATATATATATATATATATATATATATATATATATATATATATATATATATATATATATATATATATATATATATAGAGAGAGAGAGAGAGAGAGAGAGAGAGAGAGAGAGAGAGAGAGAGAGAGAGAGAGAGAGAGAGAGAGAGAGAGAGAGAGAGAGAGAGAGAACCGGCACCTCTTTTGGGCCACTTAAAGGGGGGGTGAAATGCTCGTTTTCACTCAATATCCTGTTAATCTTGAGTACCTATAGAGTAGTACTGCATCCTTCATAAATCCAAAAAGTCTTTAGTTTTATTATATTCATAAGAGAAAGATAGTCTGTACCGATTTTTCCCGGAAAAACACGAGCGGCTGGAGGCGTGACGTGTGGGCGGAGCTAAAGAATCACGAGAGCGGATAGGCTTTTGCGTTGAGAGCATGTGACATTACCGTGAGGGAAAACCCATCATCCAAAACAAACCATGGCTAACAGTCAGATTCAGCCGTTTATTTATGATCCAGAATCAGATCCCGCGGCTGAAACTGAACGAGAGCAGCAGCAGCAATGACTCGCTCCGAGCGGGGCTCGAACCCGGGTCTCCGGCATGTGAGGGGACGCACTAACAAGGAGGCAGAGATATTTAAGTGAAGTGACATTCAGCCAAGTATGGTGACCCATACACAGAATTTGTGCTCTGCATTTAACCCATCCGAAATACACACACACACACTGTGAGCACACACCCGGAGCAGTGGGCAGCCATTTATGCTGCGGCGCCCGGGGAGCAGTTGGGGGTTCAATGCCTTGCTCAAGGGCACCTAAGTCGTGGTATTGAAGGTGGAGAGAGAACTGTACATTTGTAAAACAAGCATCTTCGAAATGCAGGGAACAAACACAAACACTTCCATAGCTCCGTTGATGCTCTGTAAAAATAAACTCCATCCACTGGTCCCTTAATGCTGTTTTTTTTTTGGTAATCTGTGCAGGGTTGTCTTGCCCTGGCAACCAAAAACACACTCCTTTTGTGACATTTCGCGACGCTCTCGCTCTGATCACTGAATGCCTCTGCTCTCTCTGCTCTCTCTGCTCTGCTATACGGGAGCGCGCGCTCTTCCGGGAGAAGTGCCTCAGGACCCATATAAGGAAATTCCGCTCCATCTAACGTCACACAGAGCCATACTCTAAAAAAACTTTCCGAAACTTGTGACAAACCGGAAGTAGTATTTTTGGAACAGAAATACTCCTTCAAACGTACAACTTAATTTTTGAAACTTTGTCCATGTTTAGCATGGGAATCCAACTCTTTAACAGTGTAAAAAACTCAGTAAAAAAACCCCCCCCCCCCCCCCCCCTCCTTTAAAGCACTGGTTACCTCAGAAAGCGATTGGAAGTCTGCCGTTAAAACCGTTGGTCATTTAAAAAAGCCACAAGCAACATTGTTAATCAAAATTAAAATGTGTAAATTAATTCCTATTAAATAGTTAATTCACAACTATTTTGACTAATTTTACAAATTGTAATGAAAAATTAAGAAATTAACTGAGAAATTTAAAAAGCTTACCTGGTTGACCGGAGCTGGTCGGTATCAGTTGCAGTCGGAATGACAGCTCATTAACTATGCAGAGTTCCTGCAGTTCCTGCTCTCATTGGCTAGAATTAATCACGTGCTGAAGAGCTGACGCAAATTTGATATATTATATTATTAAATATTACTTTTTCCTTTTTTTCCTTTCAGAAATATTTAATAATTAAACGATTGATCATGAATCACATCCAAAATAAATAAATACATTTATTTAACCTTTTTTCTTTTTTTTTCTTTTTTTTACATAATATATGAGTGTGCTGTGTATATTATGTGTATATGTTTATCAATTTGCACTGGCTACAAATTGCTGCTCACATTAAATTCAAGGTATTGATGTTTGCATACAAAACCAACACTGGCTCTGCACCCCTTTACCTAAATGCATTACTTGAGACTTATGTGCTTCTAGAAGCTTGCGTGTCACTTTTACAGACTTTTAAATTAAATGTTCCCTCCTGGTTGAATGACCTCCCCATCTCAATCCGAGCAGCTCAGTCCTTAGCCATCTTCAAGAATCGGCTTAAAACACATCTATTCCATCTTTATTTGACCCTCTAACTTTAGCACTCACTATTCTAATTCTATTCTTAAAAAAAGTTCCCCATTTAGACTTAAACTATTAATTTACTTACTTGTTTTCTCTTGTTTTCCCACAGTGGGCTTGCCCACAGAAAACCATCATGGGGGCCCAAAAGGGCAAACCCGCTGTGGGCCAGCATGGGCTGACCCACAGGGGGCCCCAAGCGGGTTTGCTCTGCCCACACTGTCCCACAGAAAACCCGCAGTGGGCCCGCGCGGGCATGTTTGCTGGGTATGTCGATACTGTTGTTAATTGTTAAGAGACTTTTATTATGAAAGTTCCTGTTGGCGCTCTACTGACGCCATTTTCAAGCGAGTGAGCGCTTCTCTTCAGTTCGCATTGTATTTGTTGATGAGAGGTAAGCGTTTGTCAGAGCTTTTTATTTTATTGGTGAATTAAGTTTGCAAAGTGTATAAACTGACTAAATATTTTATTATATGTGCTTCTGTGACTGTAAGTTGGTTTTATATTCAGACATTCGGACTTCCGCGTTCAATAACTTTGTTAATATGCACTTGAAAAAGACACTATCGGTCAAGTATCATTACCGACCATGATGAGTACATATCAGAACACATTTTTATGTCGAACTCGACGTTTTAAAGACGCTGATAAACACGCTTACCTCTATGGAGTGTCGTGACGTCATCGCCTATCTGAGGGACTATCTACAAATTACGTGTTTCTATTAAAAATAAATAAAAACACAACTGTTTTTATTTATTTGCCTGAAAATGAATAAGAACTGTGTTGATTTGTTGGTTTTAACAATGATATGATTTATTTCAATAGGTTTTGAAAGCATGGGTCAACTTCTCTGAAGCAAGTTGGAACATCTAGTCTGGACACTACAGAACATACTAAAGCCCATGTCTTGAGGTTTTATTCACCTCTGTTTTTCTGATTTTAAGTATGATAAAGACTTAACAGTGTAACAGTGTTCTCCAGGTGTTGAATGAAAATGCAAAAAGGCTGAACTCTTTTATGTTTTTCTGTTTTATGACATCTTTGTTTAACATTAAACTCTCAATTCATGTGCATTGATTGATGTTTACATTCCTGCAGAAATGTCACTTTGCATGGTACTGAATACATCAGATTATTGACAAGTACTCAGAAATCATGACAGCAAACACAATGTTGATTTTGGATGAACATTTCTAAAACTATGGCAAAACTTTCCTCAAGATGGTTTATAAGAATTTGTGCTTCACATATATATTAAATTTGTACCATCACTGTTTTTATGGGTTTCCACAATGACTTTTCCACAATCCACTTCAACAGCTTTTGAAAGAAGGAACCTAGTGCTAAGTTGCAAAATATTTATTTGACTCTCAATTACATACATTAAGATCTTAATGTACAAGTATTTAATATAGATGTTCAAAAAGTACAGTACCATCACTGTATTCAGTTTCTCTATTTACACACCTTCAGTTCAATAACTTTTTAAAGGAGTCTCAAAACAAAACAAGCTGCTAAATAATTATCTGACCCTCTTCGTCATATCAGGAGTACTGAAAGTACAATTATTTGCTCTAAAAGATACATTTGCAGCGTCCCTGTATTATACTGTATGTTTTTCTTCATAGAGACACCCCCTTCAGTTTAATAACTTTTTTAAAGAGGCTCACACTGTTACAAAACAAGTAGCTAAATAATTATCTGACCCTCTATAACATATCAGAAGTGTAAAAGTGTTTTCTCTAAAAGATACATTTACAGCATCTCTGTATTATACAGGTCCATCACAATACATTAGAATTTCGTGGAAAAGTTCATTTGTTTCAGTAATTCAACTCAAATTGTGAAACTCGTGTATTAAATAAATTCAATGCAGACAGACTGAAGTAGTCTTTGGTTCTTTTAATTGTGATGATTTTGGCTCACATTTAACAAAAACCCACCAATTCACTATCTTAACAAATTAGAATACTTCATAAGTACACATTTTTAGTGAATTGTTTGCCTTCTGGAAAGTATGTTCATTTACTGTACATGTACTTAAATACTTGGTAGGGGCTCCTTTTGCTTTAATTACTGCCTCAATTGGCGGGGTATGGAGGTGATCAGTTTTTGGCACTGCTGGGGTGGTATGGAAGCCCAGGTTTCTTTGACAGTGGCCTTCAGCTCATTTGCAATTTTTGGTCTTGTTTCTCATCTTCCTCTTGACAATAGCCCATAGATTCTCTATATGGTTCAGGTCTGGTGAGTTTGCTGGCCAGTCAAGCACACCAACACCATTGTCATTTAACCAACTTTTGGTGCTTTTGGCAGTGCAGGCAGGGGCCAAAAATGATTGTGTATCCTAGTGAACCAAACTGAGAGACCATTTTGAAGGCTCAGGAAACCTTTCCAGGTGTTTTGAGTTGATTAACTGATTAGCATGTCACCATATTCTAATTTGTTCAGATGAAACAAGACCAAACAATGCAGATAAGGTGAAGGCCACTGCCAAAGAAACCTGGGCTTCCATATCACCTCAGCAGTGCCACAAACTATTCACCTCCATGCCACACCGAACTGAGGCAGAAATTAAAGCAAAAGGAACCACTCCCAAATATTGAGTACATGTACAGTAAATGAACATACTTGTTGTACTAATTTATTATTATTATTATTGGTCCTATTAAGAATTCTAATTTGTAAAGCTAGTGAATTGGTGGGTATTTGTAAAATGTGAGCCCAAATCATCACAATTAAAAGATCCAAAGACTTAAACTACTTTTATTTTATTTATAAATGTAATTAATACACAAGTTTCACAATTTGAGTTGAATTACTGAAATAAATGGACTTTTCCCACGACATTCTAATTATTGAGATGCACCTGCATGTTGTGCCTTTAGAGAGACACCTTCCAGTTCAATAACTTTCTACAAGAGGCTTAGACGGTTACAAATTCTTGAAATACAAGTATTGGTCATAAAACATACATTTGCAGCATACCTGTTTCTTCATAGACACACCGTAACTTCAATTCCAGTTCAATACCTTTCCAAAGAGTTTCACACGGTTACACCACAAGCTGCTAAATAATTATGTGACAATCTTCAACATATCAGAAGTCAGGAAATACAAGTATTGGCCATAAAACATACATTTGTAGCATCCCTTTGTTTCTTCATAGACACACCATAACTTCACTTCCAGTTCAATACCTTTCCAAAGAGGGTCACACGGTTACAAAACAAGCTGCTAAATAATTATGTGACAATCTTCAACATATCAGAAGTCAGAAATACACAAGTGTTGGCCATTAAACATACATTTGCAGAATCCCTGTGTTTCTACATAGACACACCATAACTTCAATTCCAGTTCAATACCTTTCCAAAGAGTTTCACACGGTTACACCACAAGCTGCTAAATAATTATGTGACAATCTTCAACTTATCAGAAGTCTTGAAATACAAGTATTGGCCATTAAACATACATTTGCAGCATCCCTGTGTTTCTTCATAGAGACACCATAACTTCACTTCCAGTTCAATACCTTGTTAAAAGAGACTCAAACCATTACAAAACAAGCTGCTACATAATTATGTGACCCTCTTCAACATATCAGAAGTCAGGAAATACAAGTATTGGCCATTAAACATACATTTTCAGCTTCCTTGTGTTTCTTCATAGACACACTATAACTTCACTTTCAGTACAATATCTCTTTCAAAGAGGCTCACACGGTTACAAATCAAGCTGCTAAATAATTATGTGACCTTGTAGAACATATCAGAAGTCTTGAAATAGAAGTATTGGCCATAAAACATACATTTGCAGAATCCCTGTGTTTCTTCAAAGACACACCATAACTTCACTTCCAGTTCAATACCTTTCCAAAGAAGGCTCACACGGGTACAACACAAGCTGCTAACTAATTACGTGACCCTCTTCAACATATCAGAAGTCTTGAAATACAAGTATTGGCCATAAAACATACATTTGCAGCATCCCTGCTTCATAGACACACCATAACTTCACTTCCAGTACAATATCATTTTAAAAGATGCTCACACGGTTACAAAACAAGCTGCTACATAATGATGTGGTGATCTGGTGACTGTGGAGGCCATTACAGTTAAGTGAACTTATTTTCATGTTCAATAAACCAGGATGAGATAATTTGAGCTTTGTGACATAGTGCATTATCAGAAGATGGGTACACTGTTATCATAAAGGGATGGACATGGTCAGCAACAGTAATCAGGTATGGCATTTAAACAATGCTCAGTTGGTACTAAGGGGCTCAAAGTGTGCCAAGAAAATATCTCTCTCACCATTACACCACCACAGTGCATTTTCGTCCACACAGCTGCCGCTCAATGGACAATCTCTGTAAACTCTAGAGAAGGTTTCACATGAAAATCCTAGTAGATCCACCTTTTTTTTTTTAATATTCAGACCAGCCCATCTATCACCAACAACCATTCCACGTTAAAAATCACTTAAATCCCCTTTCTTCCTCATTCTGATGCTCAGTTTGAACTTCAGCATGTCGTCTTCACCTCATCTAGATTCCTAAATCTATTGAGTTGCTGCCATGTGATTGGCTGATTAGCAATTTGTGTTACCATGCAATTGAACAGTTTTACCCAATAGAGTGGCCTGTATATGTACTGAATGTGTGTGCTGTCTTGCATGGAGATTATGTGCCACTACTGGAAAAGGTTGGCCATAGACATTTTGCTGGCATCAGGTATAAAGCACTTTGAACAAACAGTTTATTTCCATGTTAGACACACAGAGATTAATTATAATCCTATCTACCTTCTAATAATTGCAGTGTCAAAACAGGTGTTTTGCTCTGTATGTGGAAAATCAGAAAAAGGCCAAACAGAGGAGCAAAGCACCAGGATATTCACTATGCCATCTCTGCCTGTTGACTTCATATGTAAATTGAAAACAAGCGTTTTTTGGTAAGCTCTTATAGGAGCTTATGCTGAAAGTGTGTTTAAACAGCAATAAAGGTGTCTTGCGTATTCGATATGTTATGGAATTACTTTTGTAGTGTTTGGTTTATGTTTGATATTAGTCTTTTGGTGTACTCAAGGATTACTCATTTATATTATTTGTATTCTTCAGTTGACACATAAAAGGTACATTTTCTTATCATTAAGTAATGTTTCAACAGGATGTAGGATAAGAAACCACAGTTGCATCTGTATTTTTAACTGAGCTTATCTGTATCACCTCATTGTCATGTCATATCAACCCTGCGCTGACCTTTACGGGGTGGGGGGGGGGGGTGGAATTGTTGACATAAGATATAAAAACATTTTACATGTACCAATCAGACAAAAATTGTGTGGTGTATTCAGATGATGTAACCCCGAGTCTGTTTTCCTGTTCCTTTTATTTTAATATTTCATTCTTATCAATTATAATTATTACTTATGATTCAGGTAAACCAGAACCGGGAACACTTCCCATAACACCCGATGTATTTGCTACATCGGTAGAAGAATGGCATCTACGCTAATCTTAGTCAGTTTATCTCTTATTCCGAGGTCACCGTAGCCACGAGATCCAGTCTGTGTCCAGATCAGAGGGTCACTGCAGCCACCCGGATCCAGTACGTATCCAGACCAGATGGTGGATCAGCACCTAGAAAGGACCTCTACTGCCCTGAAAGACAGCGGAGACCAGGACAACTAGAGCCCCAGATACAGATCCCCTGTAAAGACCTTGTCTCAGAGGAGCACCAGGACAAGACCACAGGAAACAGATGATTCTTCTTCCAATCTGGCTTTGCTGCAACCTGACATTGAACTGCTGGTTTTGTCTGGTCAGATGAGAACTGGCCCTGCGTCTGAGCCTGGTCTCTCCCAAGGTCTTTTCTCCATTCTGTCACCGATGGAGGTTTGGTTCCTTGCCGCTGTCGCCTCTGGCTTGCTTAGTTGGGGACACTTCATTTAAAACAATATCGTTGACTTGATTGCAAATGATTGCACAGATACTATTTAAACTGAACTGAGATGATGACATCACTGAATAAAAAAAAAAAACATCACTGTCTGGGCCAACCAGAAACCGTGGATGACAGGTGAAGTCTACAGACTCCTGAAGACATGGAACACTGCCTTCAGAGCAGGAGATGAGGTGGGCTTGAGAACAGCCAGGGCCAACCTGTCCTGCGGCATCAGAGAGGCTAAGAGACAGTACACCAGGAAGTTAGCCCATCAATTCAGTGACAGCAGAGACACTCAGAGCCTGTGGCAGGGGATACAGACCATTATGGTCTACAAGCCCCCACCACAGACCTGTGACAACAACACCTCTCTGCTGAATGAGCTGAACACCTTCTTCCCTCGCTTTGAGCAACAAAACAGCACCACTGCACAGAAGACTCCACCTCCTCCCGGTGACCAGGTGATAACGCAGACCCCAGACAACGTGAGGAGATCCTTCAGCAGGATCAACGCACGCAAAGCTCCGGGTCCAGACAACATTCCTGGGCATGTACTGAGAGACTGTGCAGCAGAACTCACTGATGTCTTCACAGACATTTTCAACATCTCACTTAGTCAGGCTGTTGTTCCCACAAGCTTCAAAATTACCATCCTTAATTCCAGTCATGAAGAAGCCATCTCCATCCTGCTTCAATGACTACCGTCCTGTTGCACTTACTCCCATCCTCATGAAGTGCTTTGAAAGGCTAGTCATGAACCACATCAAGTCTGCCCTCCCCCTCCATGGACCCTTTCCAGTTTGCATATCTGAATTGTTAAATTATACAATAAATTATACTTTATGTACGTTTATTATTTTTTAATTCTTAAACATATCTTCAAACACCATCTGTATAATTTCTATTGTTGCTCAAGGAAAACCTATAGCATTAGAAGACATCATGTAAGTGATATTTGCTGGCACATTTGTGGTTGGCTCAAGAATATTTGTCTGTTCGCACACAATGAAAAAAGAACATCGAACTTTTTAGACGGTCCCTAACGAATATCCAGCACTACGTTGGACATTCAGCGGACATTCGCTTCTAAATATGCCATAAAAACAATATTTGGCCATTTTGATCGATTTTGAAACCATTCTGTTTGGTTCACAATGATGTCGCTGATCAGAATATGCCAAGAAAAACTTTCTTGCACATATAATTTGAAAGTTATTGAACGCGGAAATGTGGGAAAAGTGGCGAATGTGCGAATATAAAACCAACTTTACCCAAGTATTAATACCACACAGTGATGCAGCTCGACAGAATGCTCTCGATGGTTCCTCTGTAGAAGGTGTACATGATCGGGGGTGGGGCTCTGGCTCTTCTCAGTTTGCAGAGGAAGTAGAGACGCTGCTGTGATTTCTTGGCCAGTGCTTCTGTGTTTTCAGTCCAGGAGAGGTCCTCTGTGATGTGCACACCCATGAACTTGGTGCTGCTCACTCTCTCCACAGTCGCACCATTGATGGTCAGAGGAACATGCTGAGTGTGTGCTCTCCTGAAGTCAACAACAATCTCCTTTGTCTTCTCCACATTCAGAGAGAGATTGTTGTCTAATGGGACCCACCACAGTCGTGTCATCTGCAAATTTAATAAAGAGGTTGTAGTTGTGTGATGTTATGCAGTCGTGGGTCAGCAGCTTGAAGAGGAGGGGGCTCAGCACACATCCTTGGGGGGCCCCAGTATCTAGTGTGATGGTGCTGGATGTGTTACTGCTGACCCGTACTGCCTGAGGCCTTCCAGTCAGAAAGTCCAACAGACAGTTGCACCGCAAAGTGTTAAGCCTAGGCTGGACCAGTTTGTACTGTAAATGAGCTGTTGAGGGATGATTGTGATGAAAGCTGAACTGAAGTTTATGAACAGCATTCTGACGTATGAGTCATTTTTGTCTATATGTGTGAATGCTGAGTGGACTCAGTGACGATGGCATTATCGGTAGACAGGTTGAACCGATATGCAAACTGGAAAGGGTCCATGGAGGGGGAGGGCAGACTTGATGTGGTGCATGACTAGCCGTTCAAAGCACTTCATGAGGATGGGAGTAAGTGCAACAGGATGGTAGTCATTGAAGCAGGATGGAGATGGCTTCTTCATGACTGGAATTAAGGATGGTAATTTTGAAGCTTGTGGGAACAACAGCCTGACTCAGTGAGATGTTGAAAATGTCTGTGAAGACATCAGTGAGTTCTGCTGCACAGTCTCTCAGTACATGCCCAGGAATGTTGTCTGGACCCGGAGCTTTGCGTGCGTTGATCCTGCTGAAGGATCTCCTCACGTTGTCTGGGGTCTGCGTTATCACCTGGTCACCGGGAGGAGGTGGAGTCTTCTGTGCAGTGGTGCTGTTTTGTTGCTCAAAGCGAGGGAAGAAGGTGTTCAGCTCATTCAGCAGAGAGGTGTTGTTGTCACAGGTCTGTGGTGGGGGCTTGTAGACCATAATGGTCTGTATCCCCTGCCACAGGCTCTGAGTGTCTCTGCTGTCACTGAATTGATGGGCTAACTTCCTGGAGTACTGTCTCTTAGCCTCTCTGATGCCGCAGGACAGGTTGGCCCTGGCTGTTCTCAAGCCCACCTCATCTCCTGCTCTGAAGGCAGTGTTCCATGTCTTCAGGAGTCTGTAGACTTCACCTGTCATCCACGGTTTCTGGTTGGCCCAGACAGTGATGTTTTTTTTTTTTATTCAGTGATGTCATCATCTCAGTTCAGTTTAAATAGTATCTGTGCAATCATTTGCAATCAAGTCAACGATATTGTTTTAAATGAAGTGTCCCCAACTAAGCAAGCCAGAGGCGACAGTGGCAAGGAACCAAACCTCCATCGGTGACAGAATGGAGAAAAGACCTTGGGAGAGACCAGGCTCAGTCGGGGGGCCAGTTCTCAGACAAAACCAGCAGTTCAATGTCAGGTTGCAGCAAAGCCAGATTGGAAGAAGAATCATCTGTTTCCTGTGGTCTTGTCCTGGTGCTCCTCTGAGACAAGGTCTTTACAGGGGATCTGTATCTGGGGCTCTAGTTGTCCTGGTCTCCGCTGTCTTTCAGGGCAGTAGAGGTCCTTTCTAGGTGCTGATCCACCATCTGGTCTGGATACGTACTGGATCCGGGTGACTGCAGTGACCCTCTGATCTGGATACAGACTGGATCTGGTGGCTACGGTGACCTCGGAATAAGAGATAAACTGACTAAGATTAGCGTAGATGCCATTCTTCTACCGATGTAGCAAATACATCGGGTGTTATGGGAAGTGTTCCCGGTTCTGGTTTACCTGAATCATAAGTAATAATTATAATTGATAAGAATGAAATATTAAAATAAAAGGAACAGGAAAACAGACTCGGGGTTACATCATCTGAATACACCACACAATTTTTGTCTGATTGGTACATGTAAAATGTTTTTATATCTTATGTCAACAATTCCACCCCCCCCCCCCACCCCGTAAAGGTCAGCGCAGGGTTGATATGACATGACAATGAGGTGATACAGATAAGCTCAGTTAAAAATACAGATGCAACTGTGGTTTCTTATCCTACATCCTGTTGAAACATTACTTAATGATAAGAAAATGTACCTTTTATGTGTCAACTGAAGAATACAAATAATATAAATGAGTAATCCTTGAGTACACCAAAAGACTAATATCAAACATAAACCAAACACTACAAAAGTAATTCCATAACATATCGAATACGCAAGACACCTTTATTGCTGTTTAAACACACTTTCAGCATAAGCTCCTATAAGAGCTTACCAAAAAACGCTTGTTTTCAATTTACATATGAAGTCAACAGGCAGAGATGGCATAGTGAATATCCTGGTGCTTTGCTCCTCTGTTTGGCCTTTTTCTGATTTTCCACATACAGAGCAAAACACCTGTTTTGACACTGCAATTATTAGAAGGTAGATAGGATTATAATTAATCTCTGTGTGTCTAACATGGAAATAAACTGTTTGTTCAAAGTGCTTTATACCTGATGCCAGCAAAATGTCTATGGCCAACCTTTTCCAGTAGTGGCACATAATCTCCATGCAAGACAGCACACACATTCAGTACATATACAGGCCACTCTATTGGGTAAAACTGTTCAATTGCATGGTAACACAAATTGCTAATCAGCCAATCACATGGCAGCAACTCAATAGATTTAGAAATCTAGATGAGGTGAAGACGACTTGCTTGGTTGTTGGTGATAGATGAGCTGGTATTTAAAAAAAAAAAGGTGGATCTACTAGGATTTTCACGTGAAACCTTTTCTAGAGTTTACAGAGATTGTCCATTGAGCGGCAGCTGTGTGGACGAAAATGCACTGTGGTGGTGTAATGGTGAGAGAGATATTTTCTTGGCACACTTTGGGCCCCTTAGTACCAACTGAGCATTGTTTAAATGCCATACCTGATTACTGTTGCTGACCATGTCCATCCCTTTATGATAACAGTGTACCCATCTTCTGATAATGCACTATGTCACAAAGCTCAGATTATCTCATACTGGTTTACTGAACATGAAAATAAGTTCACTTAACTGAAATGGCCTCCACAGTCACCAGATCACCACATCATTATGTAGCAGCTTGTTTTGTAACCGTGTGAGCATCTTTTAAAATGATATTGTACTGGAAGTGAAGTTATGGTGTGTCTATGAAGCAACAAAGGGATGCTGCAAATGTATGTTTTACGGCCAATACTTGTATTTCCTGACTTCTGATATGTTTCTCAGGGTCACATAATTATGTAGCAGCTTGTTCTGTAACCGTGTGAGCCTCTTTTAAAATGATATTGTGTCTATGAAGCAGGGATGCTGCAAATGTATGTTTTATGGCCAATACTTGTATTTCAAGACTTCTGATATGTTGAAGAGGGTCACGTAATTAGTTAGCAGCTTGTGTTGTAACCGTGTGAGCCTTCTTTGGAAAGGTATTGAACTGGAAGTGAAGTTATGGTGTGTCTTTGAAGAAACACAGGGATTCTGCAAATGTATGTTTAATGGCCAATACTTGTATTTCAAGACTTCTGATATGTTGAAGATTGTCACATAATTATTTAGCAGCTTGATTTGTAACAGTGTGAGCCTCTTTGAAAGAGAAATTGTACTGAAAGTGAAGTTATAGTGTGTCTATGAAGAAACACAAGGAAGCTGAAAATGTATGTTTTATGGCCAATACTTGTATTTCCTGACTTCTGATATGCTGAAGAGGGTCACATAATTATGTAGCAGCTTGTTTTGTAATGGTTTGAGTCTCTTTTAACAAGGTATTGAACTGGAAGTGAAGTTATGGTGTCTCTATGAAGAAACACAGGGATGCTGCAAATGTATGTTTAATGGCCAATACTTGTATTTCAAGACTTCTGATAAGTTGAAGATTGTCACATAATTATTTAGCAGCTTGTGGTGTAACCGTGTGAGCCTCTTTGGAAAGGTATTGAACTGGAATTGAAGTTATGGTGTCTCTATGTAGAAACACAGGGATTCTGCAAATGTATGTTTAATGGCCAATACTTGTGTATTTCTGACTTCTGATATGTTGAAGATTGTCACATAATTATTTAGCAGCTTGTTTTGTAACCGTGTGAGCCTCTTTGAAAAAGATATTGTACTGGAAGTGAAGTTATGGTGTGTCTATGAAGAAACAAAGGGATGCTACAAATGTATGATTTATGGCCAATACTTGTATTTCCTGACTTCTGATATGTTGAAGATTGTCACATAATTATTTAGCAGCTTGTGGTGTAACCGTGTGAAACTCTTTGGAAAGGTATTGAACTGGAATTGAAGTTATGGTGTGTCTATGAAGAAACAGGTATGCTGCAAATGTATGTTTTATGACCAATACTTGTATTTCAAGAATTTGTAACCGTCTAAGCCTCTTGTAGAAAGTTATTGAACTGGAAGGTGTCTCTCTAAAGGCACAACATGCAGGTGCATCTCAATAATTAGAATGTCGTGGGAAAAGTCCATTTATTTCAGTAATTCAACTCAAATTGTGAAACTTGTGTATTAATTACATTTATAAATAAAATAAAAGTAGTTTAAGTCTTTGGATCTTTTAATTGTGATGATTTGGGCTCACATTTTACAAATACCCACCAATTCACTAGCTTTACAAATTAGAATTCTTAATAGGACCAATAATAATAATAATAAATTAGTACAACAAGTATGTTCATTTACTGTACATGTACTCAATATTTGGGAGCGGTTCCTTTTGCTTGAATTTCTGCCTCAGTTCGGTGTGGCATGGAGGTGAATAGTTTGTGGCACTGCTGAGGTGATATGGAAGCCCAGGTTTCTTTGGCAGTGGCCTTCACCTCATCTGCATTGTTTGGTCTTGTTTCATCTGAACAAATTAGAATATGGTGACATGCTAATCAGTTAATCAACTCAAAACACCTGGAAAGGTTTCCTGAGCCTTCAAAATGGTCTCTCAGTTTGGTTCACTAGGATACACAATCATTTTTGGCCCCTGCCTGCACTGCCAAAAGCACCAAAAGTTGGTTAAATGACAATGGTGTTGGTGTGCTTGACTGGCCAGCAAACTCACCAGACCTGAACCATATAGAGAATCTATGGGCTATTGTCAAGAGGAAGATGAGAAACGAGACCAAAAATTGCAAATGAGCTGAAGGCCACTGTCAAAGAAACCTGGGCTTCCATACCACCCCAGCAGTGCCAAAAACTGATCACCTCCATACCCCGCCAATTGAGGCAGTAATTAAAGCAAAAGGAGCCCCTACCAAGTATTTAAGTACATGTACAGTAAATGAACATACTTTCCAGAAGGCAAACAATTCACTAAAAATGTGTACTTATGAAGTATTCTAATTTGTTAAGATAGTGAATTGGTGGGTTTTTGTTAAATGTGAGCCAAAATCATCACAATTAAAGGACCAAAGACTACTTCAGTCTGTCTGCATTGAATTTATTTAATACACGAGTTTCACAATTTGAGTTGAATTACTGAAACAAATGAACTTTTCCACGAAATTCTAATGTATTGTGATGGACCTGTATAATACAGAGATGCTGTAAATGTATCTTTTAGAGAAAACACTTTTACTTTCAAGACTTCTGATATGTTATAGAGGGTCAGATAATTATTTAGCTACTTGTTTTGTAACAGTGTGAGCCTCTTTAAAAAAGTTATTAAACTGAAGGGGGTGTCTCTATGAAGAAAAACATACAGTATAATACAGGGACGCTGCAAATGTATCTTTTAGAGCAAATAATTGTACTTTCAGTACTCCTGATATGACGAAGAGGGTCAAATAATTATTTAGCAGCTTGTTTTGTTTTGAGACTCCTTTAAAAAGTTATTGAACTGAAGGTGTGTAAATAGAGAAACTGAATACAGTGATGGTACTGTACTTTTTGAACATATATATTAAATACTTGTACATTAAAGACTAAATGTATGTAATTGAGAGTCAAATAAATATTTTGCAACTTAGCACTAGGTTCCTTCTTTCAAAAGCTGTTGAAGTGGATTGTGGAAAAGTCATTGTGGAAACCCATAAAAACAGTGATGGTACAAATTTAATATATATGTGAAGCACAAATTCTTATAAAAAATCTTGAGGAAAGTTTTGCCATAGTTTTAGAAATGTTCATCCAAAATCAACGTCGTGTTTGCTGTCCTTGATTTCTGAGTACTTGTCAATAATCTGATGGATTCAGTACCATGCAAAGTGACATTTCTGCAGGAATGTAAACATCAATCAATGCACATGAATTGAGAGTTTAATGTTAAACAAAGATGTCATAAAACAGAAAAACATAAAAGAGTTCAGCCTTTTTGCATTTTCATTCAACACCTGGAGAACACTGTTACACTGTTAAGTCTTTATCATACTTAAAATCAGAAAAACAGAGGTGAATAAAACCTCAAGACATGGGCTTTAGTATGTTCTGTAGTGTCCAGACTAGATGTTCCAACTTGCTTCAGAGAAGTTGACCCATGCTTTCAAAACCTATTGAAATAAATCATATCATTGTTAAAACCAACAAATCAACACAGTTCTTATTCATTTGCAGGCAAATAAATAAAAACAGTTGTGTTTTTATTTATTTTTAATAGAAACACGTAATTTGTAGATAGTCCCTCAGATAGGCGATGACGTCACGACACTCCATAGAGGTAAGCGTGTTCATCAGCGTCTTTAAAACGTCGAGTTCGACATAAAAATGTGTTCTGATATGTACTCATCATGGTCGGTAATGATACTTGACCGAAAGTGTCTTTTTTAAGTGCATATTAACAAAGTTATTGAACGCGGAAGTCCGAATGTCTGAATATAAAACCAACTTTACCCAAGTTATTAATCCGCAGATGGAGTAAAGTTATTGCTGGGCGTCACTGTCAATAAATCCCCTTTGGTGAGCAGAAGTGAAAGTGTCCTGAGCCTTCCCCACCCAGCACCAGACGTCATTTGGACGTCGTTTTCTGGTCTAAATCAAGTCGGCCCGTCATGGCCATCTTTTAGACCAAAAAGCGACGTTGAAAATTGGTCTTCATTTGGTCCGTCGGATTTGGTCCAAATTAATGCCCAAAAAGCGACATTTAACGTCTTTTTTTTAAAATCCAAATTTAGCCCAAAAATAGATGTAAATGGGCTTTAGTCCAAATTTAGCAGAAAACAACTTTTATTTCGCACCACAAAGCCATTAACATAAACTAGCGAAGAAATTAGACATCATGTCTGAAGCACTGTAAAATATATTTGAATATATTTTGAAAACACTTGATGGTCACGCGCTGTACTGGAGTCACCATGGAAACGGGGCTCAGCTCAACCGTCAAAGCAGCTGAACGGACGCTGTCTCTCGTGGTTGTTTTCACTAATTTCAGGTAAGTTTGATCCCTAAATTACACAAATATTACATAAAAGTGTCCCTGAAACTTTCTTTCATGTAAATGACACGCTTTCGTTGAAAATGTACTTTATAGAAATGGTCAGTGTCTTCAGAAAAAGTCCCTTAGCATCTCAACTGTAATGCTAACTACAAGAGGTAACTTTATGTGCATTTTTCACAATATATTTCGCCTACATCAGCATGACTCTGTAATTTTCTTATATATGTGTGTGTTTATATAATATTTTCATAATATGTTTTTGTGTGTGTGTTTGCCTGTTAGTTATTTTGATGTCCACACTGTAAGAGTATTACTCGGTTTGTAAAACTAAAACTTTAAATTCTGTTATTATTCTTTTAATTTGTTTGTATAATCTGTAAATTAATTTTCTTTTCTGCATTTCACCTCTGCTATAGTTTATTTATATAAACATGGTATTGTATAATAAATATTGTTGGCTTAGACAGATTGACAGAATGACAATGTTTATGTTCTAGATTCTTCCATGCTGATGGCCATGCGTGTATCCAGCTGAAGAACATTTTTAGACATTATGAAACATATAACTAGTAAGTAATACCTCAAACATTTCCATACCTCAATACCTCAAACACTTCCATTCAAACGTTTAAGGGTCAGATTTATCATGTATTTACATTTACATGTATTCATTACAGACTCTTTTATCCAAAACGACTTACAGATGAAGACAGTGGAAGCAATCAAAAACAACAAAAATGATATATAAGAGCTATAACAAGTCTCAGTTAGGTTAACACCAGTGTTAATTTCGTTGACTAAATATTTTCGTCATTATTTTCGTCACGAATATATTTTTGCGGACGAAAACGAAACGAAAACTAAAATAGAAGGCACTGATGGAGACTAAAACTATGACTAAATTGATTGACATTATCGTCAACGAATAAAGGAAGAGACGAAAATAGACTGTGACGAAATTCAAATCAGCAGACGGGAGAGATGCGAGGAATGAACAAAAGAACCGGCAATACTGAACAGACTGCATGAGAGAAGAGAACCAATCAGAGCCTGACTTATTGAGACATGAAGCGAAGGTTTTCAGTTTTTAATTGAGCTCCCGGGAAGACGGCATTCGAAGAGGTGATGTCTAAAAGAGCGACAAAATGTCCACAGCTCACTTCACGTTTGACGACGAACAAAACGAAGTGTAAAGCACGCGGAGCGCTCATTCGTGGCAAGAACACAACCAATTTGAAAAGACATTTACAGACGAGCCACTCTGACATTTTCCCAAAGGTAAATTCACAACGATGTTCTTCTGTTTATTGAGCTAAACAAAATTGGAAGACTGCAGTGCGTAGATGTTGTAGCATTAAATATTACGAACTGAAAAGTACTGTAAAATAGCCCCTTCTTCAAGTTAGATGAGAGCACAATACTAATACGTAATATTATGATACATACATTTGAGTAATACTAATGTTTAGTATATTTTATAATGTTCTACTTGTTGACAATATCACAAATATTTCTATATTAGTCATGTGAAACATGAATGTTCACATCCTATCATTATACATACAAATCTAGCAATATTGTAGTATTTAAAACATACAATATTGCTAGACAAATGAATACCTTATAAAATCTTGTTACTTTTTTTTATCCACCTAGCTGCCAACTTATTAAATATTTACTTTAAATGTATGCACTTATTGTTCAGCTCAGCTGTAAGCTTTAAGGTCCTGGACCTAACTTTATTTTTCTTTTATTGATGGTCAATTGGCAGCTAGTTATTGTTTACATTATCATGACAGTGTTTGTTGCTGCATAAAAGCTTTTGAATCGAAATAAAGACACAGTTGTGTTGAAATAAAGTTGAATTTGTGTTTTATATATTTTGGTTAAGTTTGTTTCCTATACCAGCTGTAAAAAAATTGTCTAGTAAATCTGTTATTGATTTTAGTCTTATTTTAGTCGACTAAAATACCAAGCAATTTTAGTCGACTAAAATAAGACTAAAATTAAAACAAATCAGATGACTAAAACTTGACTAAAACTAAAAAGAATTATAGTCAAAAGACTAAGACTAAAACTAAATAAAAATTTTGTGTCAAAATTAACACTGGTTAACACAGTACACATAGCATGGGATTTTAAATAATATAATAAATAAAAAGAAAACAGATAGAATTAAAAAAAATAATAGAACAAGCTAGTTAGAGGTCTTTGCACATACATACATACACACACACACATATATATATATATATATATATATATATATATATATATATATATATATATATATATATATATACATACACACACATACACAAACACACACAAACAATTGCATAATAAATGTAAAGAAATTACTAGGGGTGTCCTTGACTAAGGTTTTTCACAGTCGAATCTGAATTTTTGAATCTTGCTGATATTCGACTGGTAGTCTAATCATATGTTTGGGGGCAGAATACACTGAGTCAAGTCAGACATTCGACAGTCATAATTACTGATCTTAACACACTGGTAAAATGTGTAATGAACACCTCGCAGATACAAACAGGGTAAATAATAGTTCATCATTGATAGATCTTTTCTATTTCAGAGACTGAAAATCATTGATAAACCACAAGGTAATTGTGAATAAACTTATTGCAAGAGGAATAATAAGAAGAAAAGAAAATGCATGTGTGATTTAATATTGCTTCTTATTTTTCAGTATTGAAAGTTCTTTCTTCTCATCTTTGTGCATTTTCAGATGTTGTGCATATTTATGGATCAAATTATTTAACGTAGTTTAACTTTTTAACATTATAATATTGGTAGTCTTCTCTTTTTTCAGAGTTTAGCTCCAACCCCAGTTAAGCAGACCTGAGCAGCTGATCAAGGATCAGCAGAAACTCTGCAGAACGGTGGTCCTCCAGCCCAGGACTGGACACCAGTGTTGTAAGTCATTCTGCCTCTTTATAGTTCAGGTTCAGAACATATTGCAGGAGATCTCAACATTGTCTCTCAAGGTCCACTTACATGCAGTGTTAATTTTGACAGCGAATTCGGATTTAGTCTTAGTCTTTTGAATAACACACCATTTAGTTTTAGTCACATTTTAGTCATCTGAAATGTTTTAGTCTTAGTCTAGTTTTAGTCGACTAAATATCATAAGAGTTTTAGTCTTAGTCTAGTTTTTTTTTTTAGTAGAACAAAGTCAACTTAGTTGACTTGACTAAATGTTTCCATCAGTCTGTTATGGAATGGTATTTATAAAATAAACATAAGGCCTGCTCTCAATGAAAAATATACATGCTCTCTGAAAAAGATATGCATTCGTCCTGAATGATATGCAATGCATATGACATTCTTTCAAGATGAAGTACAGTATTATTGAAATAGACAACCACCTATATTATATTTGTATTGTATGTTCATTCAATTTCTTTATTTGTGCTATTTACACAAAGTTTACATTTTTTTTAAGTTTGTTTTTGTTCATTTAAAATAGCACTGCATAGTCTTCACTGTAAAATAAAATACACAATCAAACCAAAATGTATTCAGACACCTTCAACGTTTCTTACAATATCACAGTTTATTTGCCTGTAGTTTAGAAATTGGTAATAAAATATGACAATAACTCAGGATTAAACTGTGTCAGAACAACAAATTCATCTTGATAATGTCTGATGCAATGCTTAATTTGGTTCAGTCTGTGGTGTGAAAAGGTTGCATTAGCAATTAAAGAAAGAAACACTTAAGCAAAACATGGTCAGGTCCCTATTATTTTTATTTTTTAGTCACTAGTAAAACAATATAATCTATTCTATCTGATTTTTGGATTGACTTTGGATAAATTCTTGTTAAAACTACAAAGTAATTCAATCAAGAGCAGTGAGTGATTTACTTTCATTTTCATACATTAAAGACACTGACAGCAGAGCTAGTAAATTAGGCGCGGTCACTTTAAGAGACAAATGCATCCATTATAAAGATACGCATCCGATTTCTTTCCAACTCTTTACTTTCACTGATGACATAACTACAGACTTTTTCGAACACACTTTCCAAGACGGGTATTTCGACATATTTAGTATGTATTTGTTGTCGGTACAAAAGCAAGAAGACTTTGAGACGCGTCTCTGCTTGCTCCCTGAACACCAGAACACCGCGCTGCTGAATTGAGCTCTTTCACTTTTCGCTCTTTTTCTTATGTTTATTTAAAATGCGATTTGTATTTGTTCGTTCAGGTGCAGGAGGACGCAAACGTCCTGAAGGAGAGCTCGGTTCAGTGTTGCGCGAGTAACCAGCTGCTCAGTTCAACTTTCCCGCATCGCGGGGCTGAAGCCAACTTGATGTGTTGAATGCTCGGAGCTCGTTATAAAACGTATTCTTAAAATACACATTTCTGTTTTAATAAATGCTCATATTAAAACATAGCATTACACATAAGTAGGTACAAAAATAATCAGTGATACATTTACGACCCCATAAAAATTTGGGTCCAAATGGCATTTCAAAAGGTCGCAGTGTAGTTCACTGTGTAAACAACTTAACTGTTATGAAAACGTCCTCGAAACTGTGCGAATTTCTGCAAACTCATCTTTTTTTCTCTTTTCTGTGTAACTGCTGCTGCGTTTGTTTAGCTGTTGCGCTTGCATTTGCCGCGACTTTTTAAAATGGCTCGGCTGCTTCTGAATAGATCAACCTACCCTCAAAGATTCGCTCTGATTGGATCTCTTCTCCATTCGTCCCTCCCATATATTTTCGTCTAATTTTTATTCGTTGACTAAAGTGTCAGTTATATTTCGTCACGTTTTTCGTCATCATATCTGACTTTTTATTTAGTTTTTATTTAGTTTTCGTCCGTGAAAAAGGTTAGTTGACGAATATTTTTCGTCATAGTCTTCGTCAACGAAATTAACACTGCTTACATGCAGAGTTTTACACCAACCTAGTGCAGTGCACCTGAACACATTAATCAAGGTCTTCAGTTTTGCTAACTATAAGTCACAAACAGGTGAGTGTGATCAGGTGTGGACGTAAACTCTGGGGGTGTTTCACTCAGGTCTGTTGCTCAGTAGTCAGTGGTGAAGGGCTGCCTCAATCACAATTTTCTTTTTACGGTGCACTGATAATTCACTATAAGATTACACGTAATAGATTTTAAAACACAAACCAATAATATATTTCAGCATAAACAGGTAATGTCTAATCTAGTAAACATTTCCAGTTTATCTATGAATTAAATCTTGCACATACATGTAATAAAGTATTTATCGATGTGCTGTAAATAGCATTAAAAGAAAGATATCAGTTTTATTGTGCATTAATGTCAGTAATGATGTTGTACAATGAGGACAGACATAGCCACCAGTGAGCCACAGTGCTTACCAGTACCTACATTTGTGTACACAATATATTCACAACTTGGCAAACTGTGAAGCTGATTGAGACGTAAACTCTGCATGACAGTGGACCTTAAGCCAAGCATAGGTCTCTGAAGGAAAGTTATGGGAGTTACCAGATCAGGGTGTTTTTAGATCATGATACCTGATTGGCTGACGTAGTGGCTGTAGGTTTAGGGGTGGGGTTAGGTAAGGGGGATCATTTTGATTGCATGATTTCGAAACACCCAGCAGTTTGAATACACACACTAAGTCATAAACATCCACTTTTACTCTGCAGAGACCTAAATCTCACCTTAATGGCCAGAGCTGACAACCCGACATAATGATTAGTTAATAATCCCTCATGAAGAATGATTAATACACTTTAATTTGTACATTTTGGACAACCATTGTTTTTGTAAAATTTACATTTTAGTTACTGTTTTCTTTCTCACTGTAGATGCTAGAGAAAGAACAGCGAGGCTAAAGCATTCAAAGTGGAAACATCTGCCGTGGCTCATTAATCCAGAATTGGGACGGAGGAAGGAGCAGAAGATCAGAGATCAGGCAGAGATCTACTGGTGTCCCTGTGGGAACCGCATTTACCTAATGTGTTCGTTAAACCAAAGATTTTCCTCACTTGCTTTCATGTTGTTCCAAGCCAGACTTTTGTTCATCTTTGAAACATAAATGCAGAACTTTTTAATGAAATCTGAGAATGTTTTTTTTTATATAAAATAACGCATTCACACAAGCACCATGATGCATCAGTGTTGCATTGGCGTGAGAGCTGGCGCTTTTGGTGCTTTTGTGAAAATCCATTGGGGATTCATAATTTCAGAATAGATTATTTTTGCTGTTGTTGTTGTTTTGTGTACACAAGGCATCTGTTAAAAACATATCTTAATTTGTGTTCTGCAACATGGTTTGGGGCAACATGGGGGTAAGGAAATAATGACAGAATTTACATTTTTGGTAGTTCTAATGTTATAATTGGTCATAGTTTATTGTCTTGAAAAATTATATTAATACAGAAAGATGGATTAATTAGATAAGTTTATAGTAAAGACTTTTAAATTGATTAAAAAAAAATCTAAATAAATACTACTCTTTTGCAAGGTCTATTAAAAAATACTGACAAATGTAATGGTTTCCACAAAATATTTGGCAGCACAACGGTTTTAAACATTGATAATAATCAGAAATGTTTCTTGAGCAGCAAATCAGTATATTATAATGATTTCTGAAGATCATGTTACACTGAAGACTGGAGTAATTGTGTTAAAAATTTCAGTTTACAGGCATAAATTACATTTGACAATGCATCCACATAGAAAACAATTATTTCTGTAGTTATATTTCACAATATTACTGTTTTTACGGTCTGTTTAATCAAAGGAGGCTTAAGATGTGATCAAGATTTTACATGAATGATGTAATGTGTCAATAAATGTCTCAATATACTGTGAATTGTCTTATTTTCACTAATTAGGAATATGACAAATAATTAATGGTTGTAATTTATGGAAGCATAGGGGTAGCATTATTCAATTTGGAATGTAATATGCAAAATGACAATGCAATATGTAAAATGGCAATGCATTTCTGTATTTACATTTACATTTTCCAATACATTTGTGTAACGTTTGGTGCAAAATGAAAATTAAATTACATAAGTTGAATTTGCCATTTCATACACCAGTTTTAATATGTAAAATGAATACTAATTTTAACGCTTTATAAGTTGCAAAATTAAAATGAAAATGTATTACAGAAATGATTAGATATGTCTAACACGTTCAAGCAAAAACTGTGGCAAAATGATAATTTAAATGCTATTTTTCTTAAATGCATTAACACTCACAGTCAAGACACTTACGATTGCATTTTCATTCAATGACCCGCAATGAATGTAGCAAAATTAAAAGTGCACATTGAAAATGCATTCCGAGCTGATCACGTCTCCGCCCCCTCCTGTCAATCACTGCGTGAACAAGGCGGGGCTTACAGAAGGTCAGAGACTAAAATCTCAAGAAGAGGATTCAAGTGAGAGAACATGGACAAGACAGATGGTCCGTGTATGTTTTGTCATTTCGGTTTATGGCTTCAATATTTCACTCACACTTGTGGGCGGAGCTGAAACGCTGCTTTCATCTTATTGGTCGAATCGCTCCGCCTTCAGCTCGGTCTTTTTATTCTTTAAGGCACAATAAGAGTCAGTGCGAGTGAAGCACTATAATGTCTGAAACCGCCGCTCACTGTTAATTAGCATAATGTTTGAATCAGATATAGTAGCTGGGCACATAATTTGTGCTGCTGAGCGAGAGCGTCGCGAATTGTCACAAAAGAAGTGTGTTTTTGGTTGCCAGGGCAAGACAACCCTGCACAGATTACCAAAAAAAAAAAAAAAAAAACAGCATTAAGGGACCAGTGGATGGAGTTTATTTTTACAGAGCATCAACGGAGTTGTGCAAGTGTTTTTGTTTGTTCCCTGCATTTCGAAGATGCTTGTTCACAAGGCCCAGTTTGACGACGGATTTGCGTATTGTTTATTTCTTAAGGATGATGCAATCCCAAGGAAAAAGGGTCACGATCGTGTGTTGGAACCGCAGGCGGTGAGTAAAACTGCTTCAAATATCTCTGCCTCCTTGTTAGTGCGTCCCCTCCCATGCCGGAGACCCGGGTTCGAGCCCCGCTTGGAGCGAGTCGTTGCTGCTGGTGCTCTCGTTCAGTTTCAGCCTCTGGATCTGATTCTGGATCATAAATAAACGGCTGAATCTGACTGTAAGCCATGGTTTGTTTTGGATGATGGGTTTTCCCTCACGGTAATGTCACATGCTCTCAACGCAAAAGCCTATTCGCGCTCGTGATTCTTTAGCTCCGCCCACACGTCACGCCTCCAGGCACTCGTGTTTTTCCGGGAAAAATGGGTACAGACTATCTTCCTCTTATGAATATAATAAAACTAAAGACTTTTTGGAGTTATGATGGATGCAGTACTACTCTATAGGTACTCAAGATTAACAGGATATTGAGTGAAAACGAGCATTTTACCCCCCCCTTTAATGATGACTGAAAGACATCAGGCCTGGGATTATCAGACAGTAAAAGGAGAGTGCAGTTGTTTACAGTGTGTTTAAGCTGCATAACAAACGCTCTCCTTGCCATCTTTGCGCTCTTGCAAACTGGATGCTCCAATTTCCTGTAGAGTCCTTGTAGCCATGAGAGGTGTGTCCATGTAGATGGGCAAATAAATCTGGTGCCGTCTGGCGTTAACTTATCGCCTAACGAGAATTATTTAATGCCAGGCAGTGTTATGAAAAAGGTGTTTTAAAATCATTTCAGAATTCTGACCCATTTGGCTTTTCATACATTTGTGCTGAGGTAATGTTCGCCACAATGTTGATCAAGTACAACTGACAACTGAATTTGAGTTGGCTTAGCTGTCCCCATCTCTCTCTCTCTTTTTTTTTCCTATTTGATAAAGATATTAAAGCAGATTTTTTTTTAGTTGTTAAAATTCCAAATAGTTTTTAAATATCATTGGATTCCACTGTTCCCACCAATCCTTGGACAAGTTAAAATTACCATGAAGATGAAACCACGTTAGGGCTAGCCCTCCCGGAATTTATTGAGATTACATTGCAGTGCCTGCAGTAAAAAATAAAATTAAAAAAGGGTAATTCTCATGTTGTTCACACCAGACGTGAACTAGTAGGGGTAGCTGCAGCTTGGAGCAATGAACGTGCCAAAAGGTTTCTTCTCATTGGTGAAACGAAAGGTAGGGGGCGTTCCAAAAGGCAATGTAAAAGCTGGCTGTTAAAATAAAAAAAAAGCTGGCAGATTAAAAGGAAGCAATAAATTCAATATAATCATATAAAATCAAATTTAACTCTTCCAAGGTAAAAATGGTGTCTATAATATTTAAGAATATTAATATATTTAGAATATTACTTAATTGGAATTGGGAACTTTTCGGGGGGGATTGGGAGACTTCTTTAGCAGTATTTTCATGGGTGATGGATCATGTTGGTGTTGAGGGCGAGGAGGTAAACAAAAGAGCTAAACAGGTCCTTAAGCAAAAGCGGGACAAAGGAAATAAAGGATGGCATTTGCATGTTAAACAAAAACAAGTTGGTTTAGTTTAGTTATAAGGAAGGATACAGTGATGTTACTTCTGAGAATTGGTCATTGTGCCCTCAACAAATCACTTCAGATGATAGGGAGACATGATGCAATAAAAGTGGACTTCCAGAAACTGTAGAGCATTGCTGATCTGTTGAATGGCATATATGAAAGAGAAAGATTTCAGCTAAAGTACAACTTAATATCTGTTGGCATAAACTCTTTAAAACTTTGCAGAATATATGATATAGTTCTTACAAAGGTTATGAAGCTCTTTTTAAAAATCTTTTTAAAGCAATACAGTTAAAATGAAATTATTTTATTAACTATTCTGATATCAATGCCTTTCACTCCATTCCAGTAGATGGCGGAATATGCACCAAACCTGGTTTGCCGACAGCGATTAAACGTCAAAGAAGAAAGAAAGAAGCCAGAAGACACGTTTTTTTTTGGGAGTTACCTGCTGGGAGGATGGCGGCTAACTCAAACAAGGAAAAAACTGGGAATACAAGAAGGCAGAGTGGGCATGGATCAGAGATAGTTAGAAGGGAAGATATGGGGGAAGAGGACGATGATATGGACACAGGATGGACACAGGTAGAGAGGAAATCAGGAAGGAAGGTAAATAAGAAAAGAAAAAAGGGTAAGGGAGAAAGATCGGATAGTAGTTCGGTACCCAGTGAGGAAGAAGATGAAGACCGAAACAAAATTAACAATAAAGTAGTTAGGGTAATAGTAAAGTTCAAAGGAGAAGTAGGAATTTCAGGTATAAACCCAATGGCACTGACGTATGAATTAAGGAAGCAGGTGGGTGAAATAATGTTTGCTAAAGTGCTACAAGATGGCGCCTTGATGATAGCATGTAATACCGAAGAGCAAAAGAATAGGGTTGCAAAACTAAAAACCGTGGGGAAACAGGCGGTGGCGAGTTACAAGATTGTAGGCCAGGAATCGTGGGTCTATGCTGTAATAAATGGAGTACCAATAGGACTAAGCATGGAGGAAGTTAAAAAGAATATAGTAGGGGGAAAGGTGTTGGATGCAGTTAGATTGCAGATGAATAGAGAAGGGAAAAGAGTAGATAGTTTATCAGTGAGGCTAAAACTTGAAGGAAAAGAAATACCAGAGAGACTGAAGATGGGCTTTGTTAGTTATCTGGTAAGGAAATATATAGCTCCACCTATGAGGTGTTACAAGTGCCAGAGGTATGGTCATACAGCATTAGTGTGTAAAGCTAAGACAAGGTGCGCACGATGTGGGGGGGAGCATGAATTTGGTAGGTGTGGTGAAGGAGTGGAGGTGAAATGTTGTAATTGTGGTGGTAATCATAATGCTGCATATGGAGGTTGCGAGGTGAGGAAAAAAGCTGTGGAGATCCAAAGGGAAAAAACTAAAGGTAACATTTCATATGCAGAAGCAGTGAGAGTAGTTAATTGTAGGAATAAGGAAAGTAGGGCAGGAGAAATGGAGGATAGAAATGGTGGTGAGAGTACAGGAGGAAGAAGAGAGAGCAAAATACCAGAAGAAGCAATGATAGTAAATAAGAAAAGATTTGTACTGTTTATGGTTGAAGTAATAAACTGCACAGCGCAAACTGAAAGGAGAACAGAAAAGATACAGATAATTGTCAAAGCTGCAGAAAGATTCCTAGATATTAAAGGACTGAAATGTGAGGAGATAATGAGAAGTCTAATCAATACAGAATCTCAGCTGAGTCAGGAGATATGGGTTGGTTAATTATTATTTTGTTAAGTATCCTTCAGTGGAATGCCAGAAGCCTCTGTGCAAATGGACAAGAATTTAAAGGATATATAAATGAATTGAATGAAAAGCCAGATGTGATATGTGTGCAAGAAACTTGGCTGAAGCCTAGATTAGATTTTGTTTTAAAAGGATATATAAGTGTGAGAAGGGATAGGGAAGAAGGGAATGGTGGAGGATGTATGGATTTTATAAGAGAGGGAGTGGCGTATAGAGTTCTGGAGAAAGGAACAGCAATAGAGTACATAAGTATTGAGATATGGATTGGGAAAAAGAAGTATGTAATAATAAATTTCTACAATCCATGTAAAAGACTAACTTTAGAAAGTATGGAAGGTATTAAAGGGATAAATGAAGATAGTATGGTGTGGAGATTTTAACGCCCATAGTACATTGTGGGGAGGTCTAAAAACAGATAATAATGGGAGGGTCATTGAAGAGGTAATGGAAAGGAAAAATTTAGTCTGCATAAATGATGGTAGCTATACCCGTATGGATTTGAATTCAGGTAATAGATCAGCAATAGATATAACAATAGTGTCAAATACGATAGGAGCAATAACAAACTGGCAAGTATTGAAGAACTGTTCAGTGGGAAGCGATCATTTCCCAATAATAAGTGCTATTGGAAATTGTGAGAGAGGGAAAGGAAATCAAGGAAATATAGTTAAATGGAAATATGAGAAAGCAGATTGGGAAAACTTTTTATTAATTAGTGAGGAAAGGTTAAAAATGATCAAGTTTACTGAGGAAATAGTCATTGAAAATAAGTATGCAGAACTAGTAGCAGGGATACAGAGTGCAGCAAATGAAAACATCCCGATAAGGAAGGGGAAGCGGAGAGGAAAAATAGTCCCATGGTGGAATGAGAGATGTAAAATAGCAATTAGAAAGAAAAGGAAAGCCCTCAAGGAATTGAAGAAAACACATAATTGGGAAAATTTAATAGGGTATAAGAAAAGCCAGGCAGAAACTAGGAGGGTAATAAGGGAAGTGAAGAAAGAGTATTGGAGATCATTTTGTGAAGAAATTGGGAAAAGCACTCCTGTGGAGGAAGTATGGAATATGATTAAAAAGATGAGTGGTATAAGGAAAGAGTTTGAATATCCAGTATTAAGTGTAGGGGAAGAACTTGCAATTAGTGATAAGGAGAAAGCAGAAATATTTCGAAGGGAGTTTTCAAAAATAAATAGTTCAGACAATTTGACAAAAGAAAGTAAGGAAATGAGGGAAAAACTGATGGAAGAGAATTTAAATATAAAAGAAATAAGGGAGGGAACACAGGATGTACTAGATGTACCATTTTCATTGACAGAGTTAAAGAGAGCATTAAAAAGTACAAAAACATCTGCACCAGGAGAAGATGGCATTAGTTATGTGATATTGAAGAAGTTGAGTGATGAATCGCTAGGAGTGGTGCTGAAATTTTATAACAAGGTATGGGAGAAAGGGAGAATACCACAAAGTTGGAAAGAAGGTTTGATTATTCCCATTAAAAAGCCAGGTAAAGATACAAGTGTTCCAGTAAACTATAGACCAATAGCGTTAACATCGCATTTATGTAAACTAATGGAGAAAATGGTAACAGAAAGACTGATGTATCATATGGAGAAAATAAACTATTTTTCAACGTATCAAAGTGGATTTAGGAAAGGAAGAGGTACGATAGATTCAATTCTAAACTTAGAAACAGATATTAGGAAAGCTTTTATAAACAAAGAGTATGTAGTTGCAGTGTTTTTTGATGTGGAAAAAGCGTATGACATGTTATGGAAGGAGGGGCTGTTGATAAAGTTAGATCAGATAGGTATAAGTGGAAGACTATATAATTGGATTAAGGAGTTCATACTTGAAAGATACATTAAAGTTAGGATTGGGGATTGTGTATCAAGAGAAGGAAAAATTGAAAATGGCACTCCTCAGGGAAGTGTTATAAGTCCTTTGCTATTTATTATTATGATTAATGATGTGTTTGTAACTATCGATAGAAATATAAATAAATCATTGTTTGCAGATGATGGTGCTTTGTGGATTAGAGGTAGAAATGTAGATTTTATCATTAATAAAATGCAGTTGGCATTAAAGGAGGTTGAAAGGTGGTCATATAAATGGGGTTTTAAATTCTCAATAGAGAAAACCAAGTACATTATATTTACAAATAAAAGGTCAAGCAAAGATTTAAAATTAAGGTTATACAATAAAGAATTAGAACAAGTTAAAGTAATACGATTCTTAGGAATGTGGTTTGATACTAAAGTTACATGGAGCACACATATAAGTAAAATGGAGGAAAAATGTTAGAGAATTATAAATGTAATGAGATGTATATCAGGACGGGAATGGGGGGCGGATAGACTGGCATTAAAAACTATATATACAACAATGATAAGAGCAATAATAGATTATGGATGTCAGGTATATGGGTCTGCGGCTAAGTCACAGCTGGAAAGGCTAGAAAGAGTACAGGCTCAAGCTCTGAGAATATGTTGTGGGGCTTACCCGTCCTCACCAGTCCCAGCGTTACAGGTGGAGATGGGTGAGATGCCAGTACAGTTAAGGAGACGGCAGCTGATATTGACATATTGGGCCAATTTAAAGGGTCAGAAGGAGGACCACCCAACAAAAAGTATATTCAAGTCATCTTGGGAACAGGGGAAAAGGAAATTTAATAGTTTTGGGTGGGTCATTAATGAGCTGGTAGAGGATATGCACTTAAATGGGTATAGTGTGATCCCAGTGGTTACATTAGGAGTGAATCCGATCTGGATGTTACCGCAACCAGAGATAGATTTGTTCTTGCTGGAACAAAGAAAAGAGAAAGGTCAGGACATATCAGAAGCAGAATTTACAAAATATTATATAAGGAGTAAGTATGATCAGTATGTACAGGTGTATACAGATGCGTCCAAAGACCCGCAAAGTGGCCAAGTGGGGGTTGCATATGTCATCCCAGGAATGGAAGTGGAAAGGGGTGAAAGAATAACTAATCACGTGTCAGTGTGTACAGGAGAATTAACAGCAATAATGATAGCAATAAATAAAGTTAGTGAAATGGGAATAAATAAATCCCTAATATGTTCCGATTCAAGTTCTGCGCTGATATGTTTGGAGGCACAAAAGTCAGAAACAAGACAAGATCTGGTATTAGAAATCCTACAGATTTTATTAACAATGCGAGAGACAAATAAGAGGGTTAAGTTTTTGTGGGTTCCAGCACACACTGGAGTGTTAGGGAATGAAGAAGCTGACAAATTAGCAAAGCAAGCCATGGCAAAAGGAAATATAGATATGGATATTAAGCATAGTAAAGAAGAAATCAAATCAATCATTAAAAGGGAGATTAAAAAAAATGGCAAAATTATTGGGACAATGAAAGTAAAGGAAGACTGCTTCATTCAATTCAACCACTGGTAGGAAGGGTAAGGAGTTCGAGTAGGAAAAGGAAAGAGGATTGCATTATATCAAGATTGAGATTAGGGCATACAGGTCTGAACTCAACTATGCATTTAATAGGAAAACATCCTAATGGTATGTGTGACAAGTGTGGAGTAAGAGAAACAGTGGAACATGTAATTATAGACTGTAGTAAATATGGAGAAGAAAGAAAGACATTAATGGGAGAAATGCAGAAGGTAGGTGATCAACTGGTAGCATTAGAGGATATTCTGAATCCGGTAGGAGGATATAGTATATTAATACAATTTCTGAAGGCAACCAAGTTAATTCATAGAATATAGGAATATTTTTTTTTTTTTTTTTTTTATAATTAAGCGTGGGTGGAAGGGAATTGGGCTTTTCATGGAGGAGCTGAAACACGAAGCAACATGAAGGGCATCACTCCCAACTAGCCACTATAGTGAGGATTTAAGTCTCTGATCTATTGCCTACAGTAGATGGCGGTAATGCTCTGGAAAAGAATGCGAACCGCCAATAAGCACGAAGAAGAAGAAGAAGAAGAAGAAGAAGCCAGAAGCGGAAGTAAACAGCAGCCATTTCAAGCGACCATTATGCGACTTCTAATTTCTTTCTTTGGATAGATATTCCTTGTACGTTTCTGCCTCATTTAATCGTCGTAATCAGTCGTAAATCTCAGATGTAATTAAGGCGTTTCCCTTTTCTTTTTTAAGCCTCTTTTTTTGTTATTTACGCGTGTCACTCGGTTTTGGGTCGGCTCAGAGCGACAAACTCAACCCAGATTCAACGAACAGAATATATATGTAAAGTTATAGGCTATATATTCCCATCGATGATGTCTATTAAACTCAGATTTTACAGCAACAAGCAGATCACGATGTTGCTCTTGCTGTTCGTTTTGTTTGTGGACGGTAAGTTTATGCTTTTATCTACTTTCGTTTTCGGAATGCTTTCGGAAAAAAAAATAGCTTTCATATTTACAGTTTATATTGGGAATTAAATGTCAGTAACGTTACATAAGAAAATATGCCATGATTAAAAAGTGTGAGGAGGGGTAAATGCGATTGTTTTTGATAGCATGCATGGTGTACAGTTTGTGACGATAGATGTATAAAGTTTGTTTCATATTCGCACATTCACACTTTTCCGCGTTCAATAACTTTATAATAAAATGCAGGGCTCCCAACTTTTGAGTTCAACTTGGAGTGAGAATTGCTTCTCTGATAAGAACCGGAAGATGCTTTTCATCAAATTATATTCAGATCTATATCTTTCCTCCTGTAGTCACTGATGAACCAGTAAACATTGCAGAAAAGATACCATGCCAAGAGTCTTTTGACTTAATGTTCATTAGTTTCAGTGACATTTATTCCTTCATTCGTATTCAGTTTTTGTTTTTTTGTTTTTTAACTTAAATCCTTTTTTAGTCTGTTTTTAGTAGGGCTGATCCAGTCACGATCGGCCGATCGTTAATGCGCATCTCGTCAGTAAAGCCGGTTACTAATGAACATTTTAGTCAAAAGACTCTTGGCATGGTATCTTTTCTGCAATGTTTACACATTTGTAAAAAATGTCTCATCTTACCCTGCTGAGTTTTTTAGGGCTGGTCCGATCACCATTTTTGAGCTTCGAAGCTTCGGTTTTAATTTACAGCGAATATTCAAAGTTTCGGAGGGAGGGACTGAACATATTCTCCTCTCAACACCGTGTCTACACTGGATGTGAGCAGCTCAGTGCGACAAGATACAATACAACCATATAGAATAATAGAATAGAATAATACAATAAAGTAATGCTGTCTAGACTGGATGCAGCGCACGGCTTACCAATTACCAACGATTTTCAACGTCTCTTTTGGACGTTTTTATAACCAGTTATATGTATAAAACTATAAATTTATGTTATTTAAATATCTGTAACACAAAGTATTTATGTGTGGTTGAAAAGAGTGTTGCTCTTTCTGGATCAGATGCAGCATGAATGATTCATTAACATGGGCAACAACAAAACGTGCTTCTAACGCTCCACTGACACTTGCGATGTAAAACAGTCGTAGTAGACATAGCTGAATAGTTAATTATGCAGCTCTAATGTAACCTGCAAAGTGTTTTGCGAGGATATCATCACGTTCTCGCGAGACCATCCGTTGTAACCACTGTTAAATTTTGTAAGGGATATTTTCATGTTTTGTATCTTATGGTGTGTATTTGTAAAAATGATGAGGCTATGTTTTTAGCACACATCACATAATGCTGTGCTTTTCAAGACACTTCAGTAGACCTTTAATTTTACCTGTTTTGTCAGTGTTAAAATTATTTTTAATATATCAGTAATAGAGTATGACAGGCTTTTACTTTAGTCTTTATCACTTTATGAAAAAGAAGCAAAACAAAATGTTTACTTTCAGGAGCTGTCTCGTATAGGCTTGTAGTTATCTGTCTCTTGTCTGGAGACTCAATTATGTAACAAATATAATGTCTAATATAACCTGCCAATATAAAACCAAATTTACCCAAGTGTAAAAAGCCTGTATTTTTCAAGGAATGGAGATCGAAAGTAATTTGGGTATTGCCCGGTTTTTAGGTGATAATGAAAATGTGTTGCTAAATGGAGAGTTTTGCGAGGAATTCCAATGCAGTGTACTGTTAATGTTTATAACAGAATAATAACAGCTGTTCCCGTTGCTTTGAGATTAATAGATAAACAAGATAATTTTGCACCGCCAAGTTTCCCCAGAATTGAGATTTCCTTAGAAGTTTACATTTTTGTGAGGAAAATGTACACAAATAGAGTTACTAGAAATGTTTTTTGACGGGATCATTAGCCAAATCCTATCAGATGGGAATCATACGTGATTAAAGATTTTGATAAGGATGGAATTTTAGAAAGTCTCTTCCCCTTCCTACTAAGGATAAAGAGATCGGCTTTAAGATTCAAAATTAGATTTGTCCTGCCAATGAATTTTTAAGATTTAAATTTATTTTGATGTGTGTGTGTGTCTGTGTATATATAGAGAATTTGTGTGTGTGTGTGTGTGTGTGTGTGTGTGTGTGTGTGTGTGTGTGTGTGTGTGTGTGTGTGTGTGTGTGTGTGTGTGTGTGTGTGTGTGTGAAACAAGTATTGATACTTCAGATGTTGTTTAATTCCTACCCTTTAATGTAAAGGTAGTCAGGTTTGGTATTTTTCTTGAAAACCAAAAGTTTGAATATATTTATTTCATGTCATGTCTTGGGAAGCTTTTTTGTTCACAAGAGCAGAATCTGCAGATGGTTTCACTCTAAACCCAATTATAAATTAAACTCTTGGAGGTTGAACTTTTTTTTTTTTTTCCTCTGGCTGATGCTGATATTTAGAAACCAGGGCAGCTGATGGCCAAAATATGATGCTGATTTTTTTTTGGTTGATATGTGTGGCTGATTTTCTTTTTCTTTTTTCCCTCTTCACCTCATAAAGTACAGATTGAGTAAATGATTATTGGAGGGTACAGATAGTAGTAGTAGTAGTACCCTAAATCATAGTACAGTACATGGCTCAAAACTAAAGCACCTTCTCAAAACAGTTCTGAAGGACGTTTGCTTGTTTGTTAACAGACACTGGTGTTCCCCACAGACTTAAGGGGTGGTCACACTGCACTTTTCGTTCCATTGACTTCCAATCATACGCATGCAAATGCATCAGACCGGAAACTCAAGCTCATGCGAAATACTTCTGCATTTCACTGCGTTCCAAAGTTCAAGTTTGGTGAACTCTGACCTGGGAATTCACATCATGTAAAGACATGACTACCAGTAGAAGATCGATACATCACTGCGTGATCTCTCTGTAGAGAAATAAAGAAATGAAGAAAGCGCTAATTTTAGCCATAGCGCACTGTCCTATTTTATATAATGAATAATTAAAAAGATTATATATAAAAGAAGAAGCTGCATGGTTCGCAGTGTTGACAGAAACAGTAACAGGTGGTACATTTAAATGAGGACACGTTTTGTAATTTTTTTTATTGCTTACTGTGTATATACATTTATATATAGAGAGACCAAGAGTACAATATAATAAGATGCTTTCGACGCCATCACAAAAGACAGTACAAGCACAGATTAAACCATGTTGTGATAACTGAGGGGAAACCATTATATCCAACTCCCGCCCATATTCACAGCGGTGTCAGAAAAACTTCACATTCAATGTCTAGTGTGACCGCCCCGTGACCAATGAAGTTCAATGTCTAGTGTGACCGCCCCGTGACCAATGAAGTTCAATGTCTAGTGTGACCGCCCCGTGACCAATGAAGTTCAATGTCTAGTGTGACCGCCCCGTGACCAATGAAGTTCAATGTCTAGTGTGACCGCCCCGTGACCAATGAAGTTCAATGTCTAGTGTGACCGCCCCGTGACCAATGAAGTTCAATGTCTAGTGTGACCGCCCCGTGACCAATGAAGTTCAATGTCTAGTGTGACCGCCCCGTGACCAATGAAGTGTGACCGGCCTGTAACCAATGAAGTTCAATGTCTAGTGTGACCGCCCCGTGACCAATGAAGTGTGACCGCCCCGTGACCAATGAAGTTCAATGTCTAGTGTGACCGCCCCGTGACCAATGAAGTGTGACCGCCCCGTGACCAATGAAGTTCAATGTCTAGTGTGACCGCCCCGTGACCAATGAAGTTCAATGTCTAGTGTGACCGCCCCGTGACCAATGAAGTGTGACCGCCCCGTGACCAATGAAGTTCAATGTCTAGTGTGACCGCCCCGTGACCAATGACAGTGGGAGGCACTGTTGGAGCGGAGATCCCCGCTAATGGCTGTAATCAAACAAGTGTTGCCCTCACAAAAGATACTTAATCAGACATTACAGGAAAGATGAAATAAAAATGACATAGAAGCTTTTCTGAAGATGGTCGGTTCTTTTCATATTAGGGCTGTCACGATATTAGATTATTGTGGCCATACAAATTCACAATATCGATATATAACGGTATGTGTAGAAAACTTGAGGAATCAGCCAAATTAATTTTGACTTAGTTTTTATTTTTAGCGTAATGAACATTAAGATACTGATAAACACGGTACGTGCATTTTCACTTCTTCTTCTTCTTCTTCTTCTTCTTCTTCTTTTCTTCTTCTTCAGGTCACAGCTGTACTGAAATTAAATCAAAAGGATCATACAAATATATATATATATATATATATATATATATATATATATATATATATATATATATATATATGATCCTTTTGATTTAATTTCCTACTACTTTTCTTCTTCTTGAATGAAGGTTTTTGAAACCTTTCCTTGCCAAAGACCCCCAAGCATTTCACTTGCATAAAGAAATTTGACTTTCAGTCAGCAATCCTATTTTCTATACATTTTAATATTAAATATCATGCATCTGTCTGTAAAACCTTTTTTATTGAATATGTATTTATTTGTCTGTAATATGAGTGTACTTTGTGTTGTATTTGCAGTAAAGACAAATACAGCTTTATTCAAGATGCAGTCAGTAAAACAAGGTTTAATTGTTTGTGCATTCTAGCCTCCAGAGCCGGACAGTACATTTACTTCAGTACAGTACTTAAGTACAATTTGGAGGGATCTGTACTTTACTTGAGTATCATTTTTAGGGAGTACATATGACTTTACTCAAGTACATTTAAAAGGCAAATATTGTACTCTTTACTCTACATTTCTATCCATAACCGTGAGTACCCGTTACTTCTTCGGCCCCGTCCACACGGAGACGGAGCTTACCCCAATCCGATCTTTTTTTCCCTTGTCTCAAGAAATATCCGCGTCCACACGAAACCACAAAACGATACATACAACAAGTATACATGCCAGACCAGCATGTGGCGCTGTAATTCTGCCACAGAGATGCACTTAAAACGGAGAAGACATGGACAATGCTCATAAACCTTGTGAGTGGTACACAAACGAACCTGGAACAATACATTTATTAATCTGTGTTTAAGGGTTAGTTCACCCAATAATCTAAATTGTCATTAATAACTCACCCTCATGTCGTTCTAAACCCGTGAGACCTCTGTTCATCTTCAGAACACAGTTTAAGATATTTTAGATTTAGTCCGAGAGCTCTCAGTCCCTCCATTGAAGCTGTGTGTACGGTCTACTGTCCATGTCCAGAAAGGTAAGAAAAACATCATCAAAGTAGTCCATGTGACATCAGAGGGTCAGTTAGAATTTTTTGAAGCATTGAAAATACATTTTGTTCCAAAAATAGCAGAAACTACGACTTTATTCAGCATTGTCTTCTCTTCCGTGTCTGTTGTGAGAGAGAGTTTAAAACAAAGCAGTTTGTGATATCCGGTTCGCAAACGAATCATTCGATGTAACCGGATCTTTTTGAACCAGTTCACAAAATCGAACTGAAACGTTTTAAATGGTTCGCGTCTCCATAATGAAGCCTCTTCTCTTAAACTCTGCGGACCCGGTACCGGGTCCAAAAAAAGCATGCAAAATGTTGGTGTTTCATTTGCAAAGCCTTCCTTATATGGTATCAGCCCATATATGGGTTCATTTGAAAGCTTAAGTGTGTTTTCTTTACAAAGAATACCATTAATTGGGTTTTTTTGATACATAAAGTAGTCAAATTAAGCTAAGAAATATATCCCCCCCCCCCATAAATTTCCGTCTAACGATTGCGAATAATTTTTCATAAGAATGTGTATTTAAAATATTTTTCACAAAACAGTCAAGTCATATATCACAAGAAAGCTCTCATTCTCAGGAACATTTTATTGTGTGACAATCACAGATCGAATGATCTTCAACAGAATCGCGATGTAGAATTTCTCACCTCATTGCAAATTATTATTTATCCATATTAGCACCGCTTCAGTCAGCCGCAAAAATACCTATATACTCGATAGAATCTTTTAGATTAGAATCTCTTCTTTCAAACAAGACAATTTTTACATTTCTGTGTGCTTCCATTGGTAAGATATAAAGCGTTTTATACAAGTGCGCACATACAGGAACAAAGGGCTGTGAGAGAGACCCGCTTTCCAACTCATATGATGTGCCTAAGCGGCTTTCTTCTGCTATGTCTATCTGATCTCTTTTGTGAAGCACTATTTGTCCCATCAGCTGTCAGTCAGAGCCGTGTGCTCCACTCAGAGGTTCTATAATTGACACCTCTGCGTAACAGCGGGGGGAGGGAGTGGACAGTGAGTGACCATTTCCTTTTGAACCGGCGAAGCGCTGGCCGATGGGATATTGTGTTCTCGGCTGCTTCTAAACTAAGAACACGCGAGGGAAAACTACAAGCGGACGCGTCGCATGGATTATCAATGCATAATAATCATACTACAAGTTATGGATGACCACCGTCACCGTGGAGAGGACAGGACGCGTATCTGGTGAAGTTATACGCTTGTTTGTTACTTTTATATATTTGATTCTTTATTTTGAAGCGTGGAAGCTCCGCTAACAATAAGCTAAACTGTTTATTGACATAAATGTACAGTATTTGATGCATCTCAGTGAAGGTACAGTAAACAGTACAGTACTGGGTGGATGAACATAAATTTGTTTGTTGACACTCCGAAGGTCGTGTACAAGCTTCGGGGAGCGGATTTAGTGCTGATAATGAGTCAAAACACACAGACACGATGCTAGAAGATGAAATATTATAGATGATTAAGACAGGTAATATCTCCCAATCATTACACCAAACAGAATAGACATAAATGAAATGATATGAAGCTGGAGATTGTGGATTCTATTTTAGATTATGATAGACCAGATATATTTAATAATTTGATGCATTTTGCTAGTTTTCAGTTTGACTTATCCTCTTTCAAAGACTGTTCAGAAAACACACACACAAAAAAAGCACATTGTATTGAGATGGTTCATCATATGTGAAACAACATAAATGATACTATTTGTCACAAACAGCAGCTTTTTATGTGACTTCTGAGTGTTTTCTGTAAAATAATATACAGATATCACATTATTCCATACTGCAGGTATGTAAAGGAACCCTTTATATTTATGTAGGCGGAAATTGTATAAAAAAATGGTATTATTGCTTCCTTCAGTTGGAATGGAATAACTTTTGCATAGATTAGGATAGAAAGAAATTTCCTTTTTCTTCTATTAGCTGACATGTGCTGGAAACACATTAAATAGGTCTGAAGTTGCTTGGCCCTTCATTGCCTGAGCTATACTATTTCAAACTTCAGTTTATACAAATAAAATAAAAAAGTACCTTGTTTTTTTCCCTATTTATTATAACACACACAGCATATATTGTCATTTTTATAAATTTTAAAGAGCCACACAGATGGGAAATCAAAAATTACCTTTTATTACAGTGTATGATGTAGCTGTCCATCAGTGTAAACAATGTGCATATAATTAAACCAAAAAGTACACGATTTATAAAGTTATTGGCTTCTAAAGTAAGGAGTCGACTCTGAATCGCTGAAACGAGTCGTTATAGATTTCAAATCTTTTGCCCATCTCTATGTACGTCACTAGGAGCACTTTGCATAATAATCTCCGCCTACCGTCTTGAGAGAAACTGACCTCTGACGTGCCACACCCTCCCACCCCAACACACAGACGCTCTGGTTGGTGTGAGAGCATCATGTCGAGGAGACGGTGTGTTTTACTTTCACTGCCAAAGAATGAAGATCAGAAGAACCAATGGCTAAAATTCATTTTCACCACATTACCAGAGCAGTACAACAAATCCCTTTTGTTGTGTTCACAACATTTCACTGATGACTGCTTTTCTAAACTCGGTGAGTACAGCGGGATTTTCAAAGTGTTTGGCCATAAAAGAAGATTCATTACCAACTTTATTTAGACCAACAAGCATCTCCGAATCACAACGCGAAGTATGATTATGAAGTTATGTGTCTGTTTTCTCCCGAGCGTCTTATCAGTATGTGTGCTGTCTGCAACCTGTCTGCGCTGTTCGTCATGTACAAAAACGTCATTAAAATTAAGTGTAACTCTGTGAATACTCAACGAAGAGACATGAGAGAGATATCTATAGAAAGCTTGACATGTGTACTTTAAAACTAAACAAGTGCTGCCGAAAACAGATATTCTGTGATAAAGTAATCCATATGAAAACAACGCGATGTCCATTTTTCACGTCTCCCTTCATTATATCTAAAGTGACCACGCCCCCGCGCTGAAAGCGCTATTCAGATTCAAACTGAAGCGCGCGGCTTGAATACACACACACAGAAGAAAAAGCAGCGAGACTTCAAGTTTTTTATTTTACTGTTTGCTTCGTGGTGAGAGGAATAAGACAAAATTCACCCCAAGCAGATGCTAACGAATAGTTAACCGTGGAGGTGTGTGCGGAACAACCAATCAAAACTGACTATGTCAGTTGACCAAGCAGATCACAGTATGCTACCGAAAGGTGGGGTTTAAGGAAACTGAATCTTTTGAACAGCTTCGCGTGAACCGTTTGGGGATCTCTGAGAATTGAGGTAATTTTAAAATGATATTTTGACAAAATGATAATGTTTTTTAACCTTGGATGGATTTAAACCTAATGTACAGGACTTATAAACAGTGATAGGAAGCTTAGAATTTTCATCTTACTGGCTCTTTAACGGAGTTTTATGTAATTTCCAAGGGTTTCCTTTAAAATGATACCAAATATCGGTGTTTACACCATTGCAGGAAAGAATGGGAAGCTTTTTAAATTAGGTAGGAAAATGGAAAACGGAAATCCCCATAATAGCATTTGAGCTTAAGAGTTTAATTTATTTTAAATCTCAAGTCAGGTTCTTTCGCAATGATTTTTTAAATGAGAGACGACGCGTTTACGTCACCCACAAAGCAGAAGGAGACACAATCAATGCGTTCGAAATCTCATACTGCAAGGAGCCAGCAGTGTTTTGATTTGAGGGAAAACTTAAAGAGAATGTCGTGGCTTTTGTCCATTGCAAGATAGAGCTGGCATACCACAACTAGGGCCCTATGATTTCCGCGATGCAGAAAACGCGGAGGGAATTGCGGAATCCAGTCATAAAATCGTAATTCACAGTTTAAAGTGGAATGGCAGGGAATTTGCCAAATATTGAATGAATTAATCAAAAATAGCTCATTGCACTTACATCAAATCACGATATGGACTAATATCTGTAAATATTAAGCCGGAACAGTCAATTTAAATATGAATCCTGCATGTTCTGCGTGTGTCTGTTAATGAATGGAGCAGAAGCGCGTCTTCCTTTATCAAACACACGGAAGCGCTCGTGACGCTCCGGTGAATTCAGCGTCTGCTGTCTCACTAAATAAGACGAGAACACATGAAAAACATCTCCAGAACTGCTCTGACAGTCACTTCATGAGCATTTGACCGTTTGATTTGAGTAAAACTAGCGTCACATCACATACACAGAACTGTAAAGGTACGTCAACCCGCCAAAATAAAAGTTTAGTTTAAAGACAAGTATTTGCCAGAGATGTATTACTATTGTTCAGCAGAATGTACATAGCCTACTACTAAAATAAAAAATCAAACAATTTTTTTTAAGGTTTAAATCACACAACATTTCTTCCATATTTTATTTTTAATAGTAAATCCCCTTTTTTACCAAAAAGTTAAGACTAAAGGCAAGACTCGGGCTGATGATGTCATCATTTCAGAAAATATGTGGATTCACCGTCCAAACAAAAACGCAAAGATGGCGTTTTCAAATTTATCCAATCTGGGACCCCGTTTAAAAAAACCCACCAGTTTCACTCTTCCCAAACGGCAGATCCGTGTGGACGAAACGCCTATCCAATAAAAGATTTGTGTATATTCACAGTAATGCGTCTCCATGTGGACGGAAAAAATTTGGACATTTGTTGTTTCCCTTTCAAACGTGAATGGATTGTGCAGGCGCCTCTGATTGGGACAGCCTATCAGCAATCACATTCAGCTTTCTGCCTAAGACTTCATGACATTTGATTGAATTGAAGTACAGTACACACACAGTTGTGAGTTGTCACACACAGATTGTGTGTGTGAGAATGTTATTCAGTTGGAAGTATTTTCTCCTGTCTTTACCTGTGTGTCAATTTGAGAGGAAGGGGCTTGATACTGTCACTCAAATGAGCTGAATTAAATTTTCTTTTCTTTGTACACTGACCTAAACACAGATGATCAGCTGATTGATTGATTCTTTAATCATTGTTATTTTCTCTTCTATCCTGCGTGTATAACACGGTCAGGTTCAGAGGTGAGTCTGAACATTTCTATATTGCCTTCTTTGCTGGTTTAGGTTTATTTGATTGATGAAAAACAGAGAGACTCACATGTACACACAATTGTTAGCTGAATTTTCTTTTCTGATACACATTAATGTAAGCTGAGCATTTGCTTTGATGTTCTTGAGTATGCGGTGTGTTTAACACAGTCAAGTTCAAATGTGGGCGCAAAAAATCAATTTAAGCTCTAGCAGATGTCAGAGCGTTGCCATTGTGCTGTGCCTTGTGGGCAAGTGAGAAATGTTAAATAAAGAAACATGGTAAAAGGATGAAAATGACTTGATTTTACTGTCAATTCCTTTTACATTCTCCAAGGTATTAACATTACCATTGGTCATAACTCCATGTAGGATGTTTCTGTACATAAATGTAAGCACTGTGGTAGTAGTAATGCACTATTTACAAAATGTATTCATGATACTCAAGTACTTTTAAAACAAGTACTTCTACTTCAGTAGACATCTGACTGTAGTACTTTTACTTGTACTTGAGTAAAGTTTAGCAAGGGGTATCTGTACTTTTACTCAAGTAATGAAGCTGTGTACTCTGTCCGCCTCTGCTTGCCTCACAAGTTCATCTTATTCAAATATTTATTGAACTTTTAAAAACTTATGTTTTTATTTTTTACTGGCAGAGTAGAAAGTGAAGCGATTTGTTTTGAAACAACCACTTCACAAGAAGTATTTGTGTGTGTGTGTGTGTGTGTGTGTGTGTGTAGTGCAGGAAATGTTCAGAGCTGTTGTACAGTGTATGTTGCAGGTGTTCAAAGATCATGATACACATCTTTTACTATTCTCTCTCTCAGCTGTCCTTTCATGCAAAAGCAAGTAGATCATAAATAACTAAGTGAGATTTATAGCTCTTCAGCTGTGTACTGTAGTAATGTGGATCAAACTGATTTAAACACTAAAACAGTTATTGTGTATTGTCCTGTATACAGTTGTTTTTCTTCTTGACAAACTCTTCAGTAATAATGTTGATTGATCAGTAATCACACAATGATTTCTGTTGAATCTGTTTCGTGAGGTTACAGGTGTGGTATCAGTTTAATCTATCCCTGTGAACTCTTCTTCTTCTTCTTCTTCTTTCAGGTGTGTCTGGTGCAGAGACTGATATATCAGTGATGGAGGGAGATTCCGTCACTCTACACACCAATCTTACTCAAATACTCAACGATCAAACCATACTGTGGAGTTTCGGACCTGAACGCTCTGTAATATCTGAAATAACAAGACGGAACGATCACACCTCAGTTTCTTTCACTGATGATGAGGGATTCAGAGACAGATTACAGGTGGAACAAATCACTGGCTCTCTCACCATCAGAAACACCAGAATCAGACACGATGGACAATATCAACTAATCATCTCTAGAAGAGGAACTGAACCTACATACAAGACATTTCATGTTACTGTCCAACGTGAGTATTTACCTTTCTTTCTTTCTTTCTTTCTTTCTTTCTTTCTTTCTTTCTTTCGGGAAGGGGGCAGTATTGTTAGTACAGGTTGAAATTATAAGTGTGAAACATTGTTTTAGAAAAGGTTAAAAGTGGACTTGGTTTGGTCATTAAAACAAACCTTAAAGAAATATAACCCAGGATTATGTGCAGTGTTAAAAACTGATGTGTTAAATTTTGATTTGTGAAATTCATTTCGTGAAGGTCCCATGATGTGGATTATTTTCTATTTTTAAATGTTTTTTTTTTGTTTTTTGTTTTTTTATCTTTGCTGAGGTGTACTTGTTAGTATGATTTTTACATTTAGAAATAAAAGTTTGTCCAAGAAATTATTGCGATAAACGATTCTAGGACTAGTTTCAACTAATATAATGATAATGGCATAAAAACGCAGGTACACATTTTCAAAGATCAATAAACTTTTTTATTTTATTTTATGGCAGTTTCAGAGCAAGAAATACCAACATGTTGACTTTGTGGACAGGTGGAGTGAAGTCACAGTCGGTGTCAGTGATGGAGGGAGAATTTGTCACTCTAAACATTGATGAATCTCTAATACACAGAGATGATCTGATGCTGTGGATGTTTGGAGATAACGTTTTTTTTAAATGCGTTTTATTTGTCTTTATTTCATAAATAAATCTTGTAGCAGAGTTACAGCAAGGGTTTTTCGGTGGTGGTAATCCATTACTGAAATGTCCTTGTTGTAACGGATATCGCAGCTGATGGATGCTTAGCAATGACAGACGCCTCAGGAGCGCAACTGCACGAGCGCTTTGGAAAGAAGGAGAAAAGTGCGTGCGTGCGTGTGTGTTAACTGGGCACGCTGACACACAGACATATTTAGCTGAGCAAGCCAAATAAAGAGAGCGAAAAAAGGCCCTTCCCAAAGCTGTTCACTCTAGCGAGACGTTATCTCTTTATTCCCGGGACATCTGTGCTTTGGAGAGAGTGTTTTCTGCCACGGGCTGTACACAGGCTGCGCTCAAGATTAACCCCACATCACATCAAGACATGCTACATTATTTAAATAAAAATAGAAAAAAATCATTGTGGCTGAAAAAATTATCGAGCTACTTTTTTAAATTTATTGTGCGATTAATTGATTTATTGACTATCGCGACAGCCCTAGTCATTGCAACGCATTTTCTCTCACAAAATGCTTTCACTACAACTAACAGCAAACACAATATCGACATGAATACAGTAAGGCCTGTTTCACACATACTCCATCTGCAGTGCATATGCCTTAACGGATTCCAGCGTTCATACTGCACGCGGTTGCGGTCCGTCAGTGCGTTCCAGGGGAATTGGGATTGCTTGTAATAAAGTTCTAAATGCAAAAGGCATGAGAACCGACTGTTTCTGTCAGTGGTGTTTTAATTTTAAATATTTGCAATATCCTAACAAGAAAAGTAGGCTACAATGTTAAGTTAAAATGTGTTGCCACTTGCTTGAGCACCTTATACAAACCTAAAAGTCAAATGCATGAATATGTTGTTTATATTTGAGTTCAAACTAATGTGTATGATTATGAAATATTGTTACTCTTCTGTGATAAGTCACAATGCCGATAATATATTTATTTATTTATTTATTTATTTATTTAAGATGATTTGAAATATAAAATAATGAACAAATGTTGTGTCTGTGGACTAAACAGCCGCAGATCAGTAGCGGACTGCAAACCCGTCCTGTGTAAAGCACAAGGAGTCTGTGCTGCTTCTGTACCACAGATGTCTGACTTGCCTTGCTTTGCTTCTGTCAAGTAAACAGCAGCTTTAATTTTCTTTTCAACTTAACTTCTACTGCAAACCACCGCCCACTCTCACTCACAGCAAAGGTAAAACCACCCACTCCCGCAGATTTTGCATTGGGTCCCTCGGGAGCCCAAACCCAATGCAGCCCTCTAATACACAGCATGCACGATACAAGGAAATGGTCTGTAATATCATCACTTTGAGGTACAATATCTATAGCAGTAAGATCGATTCCATGCGATAAAATTAAATGTAGTGTATGATTAAAACGATGAGTGGGCCCGGTGACATTTTGCTTGACTCCAAAAGAGTTTATTAGGTCAGTAAACGCAAGTCCTAATGCATCATTTGTTTTATCAACATGAATATTAAAATCTCCCATGATTAGAGCTTTATCAGCTGTAACCAGAAGGTCTGAGGTTTTGTAAGTTAAGTCTCTCTGAGAATCTGTTTGTGTGTGTTCTCCAGGTGTGATCAGTGGGACAGGTGGAGTGAAGTCACAGTCAGTGATGGAGGGAGAATCTGTCACTCTAAACCCTGATGAATCTCTAATACACAGAGATGATCTGATGCTGTGGAGGTTTGTAGATGAAGACATCCTCCTGGCTACAGTTGATGCAGAGACTAAAGAGATCTCTTTATACGATGCTGAAGAGAGATTCAGAGACAGACTGGAGCTGGATCAGACTGGATCTCTGACCATCAGGAACACCAGAACCACAGACTCTGGACTCTATCAACTACTGATCCGAGGCAGAGAGAGCTCACAGCTGTTCATTCTCACTGTCAAACGTGAGTAACTGAGTCTTCAGACAACTGTTTTATAATGGGATGACATGCACTTAACACTTTAGGTTAGAAAATAATAGATGACATGAAATTCACAGTACTTCCTCGTACAAATAGATTTTTGACATTTACATAAAGACCCTTTTTGAGTAACTGGAGCAAAAGTTTTCACTTGATCAAATTCTGATCATGTTTGTTATTTTGATTAGTGATCACACAAATATAGTCTGATTTAATTACACAAATAACCACACATAACCCAAGTCAGCTGTCTATAACAGAGGAAAATAATGCTCCAAAAACCATAACTATTATACTTTAGATATCATGTCAACACCTTTTTATCGAGATATTGAAAAGATGAAGTATTTTCTGATGTGTGCAGTGTTTGTTATAGATCAGACACACATTCACACTAATGACTGTCTCTGTTTATCCTCACAGGAACAGATCTGTCTCCAGGTGCTGTAGCAGCGATTGTTATTACTGTTCTGATTCTAGCCGTTGCTACTACTGGTGTTGGAGTGATTTACTATTGCCGCAAGATCTCTGAAATACAAAAACAACCGTGTAAGTATTACAGCTGATACAGCAAGACAAACAACACTGAGCTTTATTGTGCTTTAGTAGAATTTGAATACATAGTGTGATTTCTCACTCAACATTTCTATTTTAAGCATACCGTATTTTCCGCACTATAAGGTGCACTTAAAAGCCTTGAGTTTTAAAAAAAACGACCTTATAATCAGGCGCTCAGTCAAAATGGTGACATTCCCTTTAGCACAGCTCCATCTAGTGAAACGCAAACCCAGTAAAACGTTTGACTGCAGTATCTTCTATTCTATGTGCATTATAATCTGGTGCGACCTATATATGAAAACAGATCTGAAATAGGTCATTCATTGAAGGTGCGCCTTATAATCCTGTGCGCCTTATAGTGCGGAAAATACAGTAAGTTCGCACGTCATGATTTTGCTGAGTTAGATGTGTTCCTAGGTCAACATATTTTGTTGACCATGGAACAACATTTTACTCAAAAAATGTAGTCTTGAACATATTCCTACACCTAAACCTAACCTTAACCATGAGTAATCCCTAAAATCAGAGGAAATGATAGATTAATGACACTGATGTACAAGCACCAAACAGTGATTTTAAGCATAAACTACACTAAATCTATAAACTTGTTCTTCAAATCTGATTGGTTAATCACAATGTTGTTCCAGGGTCAACAAAGATGTCCCAAGAACATGTCTCACTTGGTAAAATCAGGTTCTGCGGTAAGTTCTGTTTGTATCTGATGCAGTAATTAATGAAGTGTGATTGTGTAGTATTGAGCTGAATTACATTAATACACTAATTACTGAATATTAATCTCTTTAAAAGGCTGAATTTAAGATCTGCATTTGATTAGATCTGTTTGTTCATGTAGTTTTGTTCTTTTCTAGTCTAAAATCACAGTCCTGCTGTGCTTTGGTCTTTTGTTCTGTTGTATCTGGGCTGCTGGAGTCTTTCATATCTCTTCACACACGTGTGGGTGTGGGTGTGTGTGTGTGTGTGTGTCACTGTGTGTGTGTGGTGTGTGGGTGTGTGTGTGTGTGTGTGTGTGTGTGTGTGTGTGTGTGTGTGGCGTCATTCATCTGCTTCAATTAAAACATCACAGACTATTACAGTTTTTCTCAAATGTTAAAACACATTTCACAACGTTTCCTCCATGTTTCCCAATGTCTAAACACAACACCGTTTTCTAAAGCGACATAAACACAACCACAACTTCTCACTTCAAAACTCAAACTGTCACACCAAAAGAGCAGCTCGAAGCTTTCAAAAAATGTAAACACTATACACATCATTACACACTACAGCAAAACAATTGAAAACACAATGCTCAATTTGTGAGAAGGTTCTTTGTTTCATAACTGCCAATGCATATTTTTAGAAACTTTACAGTAATGGATGTTCTTAGATCTCTGCAGAGGATTAGGCATTTAGATTTGTGAGTTTCATATGAAGAAATTCTGCATGTACACTACTGTAACACAACTCAATGCAAAAACAGAATCTATTGCACACAACAGTACTCTTGGAAACATTATCAGGGTGTGAAGTTTTTTTATTTACTCTATTTACACCACAATCACTGTGCGGCATCATGTCGCTGAGCTGCATCGGGCCACATCACCTCATCCACATCGCTGGCTATATATTATCTCTTGCCAGGCACCATGGGAAAAATGCCCTGGAATGGCGAATCCATCCTTGGAAGGCCTCCACTGGGATGTCAACACAGGCCACCTCCATTGCCCTTAGGAGGTTCTCCATAGTGTATGGTTGTCTGTCATAAACCTTCCATCTCCACAATGAGAAGAACTCCTCTATAGGGTTCAGGAAAGGGGAGTAAGGTGGCAGACAGACGTTTAAAAAGTGGTTACTGTTGGTGGTGAACCACTCTCTGATTTGGTTTGTTTTGTGGAAGCGTACATTGTCCCAAATGATCACATAAATGTGATGTGCGGGCCCAGGATGGTGTTGTTGGCGGTCCAAGAGGACCCCCCCCCCCCCAACCCGTTGGCAAGGAACCTCAGTGATGGCTCTTTGGCCAATGATGTTATGGCCTCTTTGCCTTCGTTTCTGCAGGTTGAAGCCAGCATCATCCAGTAAGAGGTACTCATGAGGTCTGGCCATCGCGTCCAACTGTAATATCCTCTGTGAAAATGTGAAAGTGCACAAGTGTTCAGAACAACAGTCAGTCAGGTAGCACAGTATTGTCCAGAAGTAATGTAGGCCACTGAGCAACACAGTATGTCCACTAAGTGTACTGTGAACGAACATGGATGTATACTTACTTGCACATACTCGTAATGTAGGTCTTTGTGTCGCGCAGAGTTGCGCTCAAAGGGAACCCTATAGATCTGTTTCATCCGCATCTTTTGGCGCCTGAGAACTCTATTGTCTATTGTGGCCGAGCTGACATCATCAATGCTCTCAAAGTTGACATTATCGGCAATGACTTTGTCTCTGATCTCCCGGAGTCTGTTGAGGTTGCTCTCACGAACCATATCCACAATGAGGGTTTCTTGTGCCGCTGTAAATATGGCAACCATCCCACCTCTATGTGGCATTCTTTCAACTCTAAAGAAAGAAACATGTGTTGTCAATTGACATGTTTTACAATACAGTAACAGCTGATTTGAAACCAATGGACTACTTTCACAGGCTTGTAAAATTGTATTGTGACAAAGAAAGCAATAGAGTACAATAGCTGTTGTGTTGTCTGAATGCCCTGATAATGTTGGCCATGGTGAACCTATTCAGGTTTGGACGGACTCGTAGTCCTGCTTCAGCCATTGTCATGCCATGGTCAATGACTGTTGCTCGCATCTCATCCGTAATGATGGTGCGAGGTTGTCTTGCTCTCCCTCCTGGACCTTCTCCTCTTCCTTGTTGGCTTGTTCCTCTTCCCCCCTGATTTGAACTCCTCTTCCTCGTTGGCCTGCTCCTCTTCCTCTGATTTGAACTCCTCTTCCTCGTTGGCCTGCTCCTCTTCCTCCTCTGATTTGAACTCCTCTTCCTCGTTGCCCTGCTCCTCTTCCTCCTCTGATTTGAACTCCTCTCCCTCGTTGCCCTGCTCCTCTTCCTCTGATTTGAACTCCTCTTCCTCGTTGCCCTGCTCCTCTTCCTCCTCTGATTTGAACTCCTCTTCCTCGTTGGCCTGCTCCTCTTCCTCCTCTGATTTGAACTCCTCTTCCTCGTTGGCCTGCTCATCTTCCTCCTCTGATTTGAACTCCTCTTCCTCGTTGGCCTGCTCCTCTTCCTCTGATTTGAACTCCTCTTCCTCGTTGGCCTGCTCCTCTTCCTCCTCTGATTTGAGCTCCTCTTCCTCGTTGCCCTGCTCCTCTTCCTCCTCTGATTTGAACTCCTCTCCCTCGTTGCCCTGCTCCTCTTCCTCTGATTTGAACTCCTCTCCCTCGTTGGCCTGCTCCTCTTCCTCCTCTGATTTGAACTCCTCTTCCTCGTTGGCCTGCTCCTCTTCCTCCTCTGATTTGAACTCCTCTTCCTCGTTGGCCTGCTCCTCTTCCTCCTCTGATTTGAACTCCTCTCCCTCGTTGGCCTGCTCCTCTTCCTCTGATTTGAACTCCTCTTCCTCGTTGCCCTGCTCCTCTTCCTCCTCTGATTTGAACTCCTCTTCCTCGTTGGCCTGCTCCTCTTCCTCCTCTGATTTGAACTCCTCTTCCTCGTTGGCCTGCTCCTCTTCCTCCTCTGATTTGAACTCCTCTTCCTCGTTGGCCTGCTCCTCTTCCTCCTCTGATTTGAACTCCTCTCCCTCGTTGGCCTGCTCCTCTTCCTGATCTGATTTGAACTCCTCTCCCTCGTTGGCCTGCTCCTCTTCCTCCTCTGATTTGAACTCCTCTCCCTCGTTGGCCTGCTCCTCTTCCTCCTCTGATTTGAACTCCTCTTCCTCGTTGGCCTGCTCCTCTTCCTCCTCTGATTTGAACTCCTCTTCCTCGTTGGCCTGCTTCTCTTCCTCCTCTGATTTGAACTCCTCTTCCTCGTTGGCCTGCTCCTCTTCCTCCTCTGATTTGAACTCCTCTTCCTCGTTGGCCTGCTCCTCTTCCTCCTCTGATTTGAACTCCTCTTTCTCGTTGGCCTGCTCCTCTTCCTCCTCTGATTTGAACTCCTCTTCCTCGTTGCCCTGCTCCTCTTCCTCTGATTTGAACTCCTCTTTCTCGTTGGCCTGCTCCTCTTCCTCCTCTGATTTGAACTCCTCTTCCTCGTTGCCCTGCTCCTCTTCCTCTGATTTGAACTCCTCTTCCTCGTTGGCCTGCTCCTCTTCCTCCTCTGATTTGAACTCCTCTTCCTCGTTGGCCTGCTCCTCTTCCTCCTCTGATTTGAACTCCTCTTCCTCGTTGGCCTGCTCCTCTTCCTCCTCTGATTTGAACTCCTCTTCCTCGTTGGCCTGCTCCTCTTCCTCCTCTGATTTGAACTCCTCTTCCTCGTTGGCCTGCTCCTCTTCCTCCTCTGATTTGAACTCCTCTTCCTCGTTGGCCTGCTCCTCTTCCTCCTCTGATTTGAACTCCTCTCCCTCGTTGCCCTGCTCCTCTTCCTCCTCTGATTTGAGCTCCTCTCCCTCGTTGCCCTGCTCCTCTTCCTCCTCTGATTTGAACTCCTCTTCCTCGTTGGCCTGCTCCTCTTCCTCCTCTGATTTGAACTCCTCTTCCTCGTTGGCCTGCTCCTCTTCCTCCTCTGATTTGAACTCCTCTTTCTCGTTGGCCTGCTCCTCTTCCTCCTCTGATTTGAACTCCTCTTCCTCGTTGCCCTGCTCCTCTTCCTCTGATTTGAACTCCTCTTCCTCGTTGGCCTGCTCCTCTTCCTCCTCTGATTTGAACTCCTCTTCCTCGTTGGCCTGCTCCTCTTCCTCCTCTGATTTGAACTCCTCTCCCTCGTTGGCCTGCTCCTCTTCCTCCTCTGATTTGAACTCCTCTTCCTCGTTGGCCTGCTCCTCTTCCTCCTCTGATTTGAACTCCTCTTCCTCGTTGGCCTGCACCTCTTCCTCCTCTGATTTGAACTCCTCTTCCTCGTTGGCCTGCTCCTCTTCCTCCTCTGATTTGAACTCCTCTTTCTCGTTGGCCTGCTCCTCTTCCTCCTCTGATTTGAACTCCTCTCCCTCGTTGGTCTGCTCCTCTTCCTCCTCTGATTTGAACTCCTCTCCCTCGTTGCCCTGCTCCTCTTCCTCCTCTGATTTGAGCTCCTCTCCCTCGTTGCCCTGCTCCTCTTCCTCCTCTGATTTGAGCTCCTCTCCCCTTGTTGGCCTGCTCCTCTTCCTCCTCTGATTTGAGCTCCTCTCCCCTTGTTGGCCTGCTCCTCTTCCTCCTCTGATTTGAGCTCCTCTTCCTCCTCTGATTTGAGCTCCTCTCCCTTGTTGGCCTGCTCCTCTTCCTCCTCTGATTTGAGCTCCTCTCCCCTTGTTGGCCTGCTCCTCTTCCTCCTCTGATTTGAGCTCCTCTCCCCTTGTTGGCCTGCTCCTCTTCCTCCTCTGATTTGAGCTCCTCTTCCTCCTCTGATTTGAGCTCCTCTCCCTTGTTGGCCTGCTCCTCTTCCTCCTCTGATTTGAGCTCCTCTCCCCTTGTTGGCCTGCTCCTCTTCCTCCTCTGATTTGAGCTCCTCTCCCCTTGTTGGCCTGCTCCTCTTCCTCCTCTGATTTGAGCTCCTCTCCCCTTGTTGGCCTGCTCCTCTTCCTCCTCTGATTTGAACTCCTCTTCCTCGTTGGCCTGCTCCTCTTCTTCCATGGCCAGCTCTTCTCCCTCCTCTGACTCGAATTCCTCTTCCCCTGACTCTGCCTTCATCCATTGTGTTTGTTTGAATCTTCAGCAAACTGTGCACTCTGAACTTGCTTTTATACATGTGGTCACAGCATTAGTAACAAGTGTCTTTAATTTTGAGTTGTTGTGTGCAATGAATGATGCCAGGTGTGTTCTTTGTGTTCAAATATTGCTGACTGTGGCAAGCATTTTGCATCACATGAGCTTTCATTTGAGAATATGAGCAGAGTTCTTTTGCAACTTGTGTTTAAGCAAAAAAAAAAAAAAAAGTGTTAAGATTTATGAGAACGGAGGATTGTGTTTTGTGAATTGTGTCTTCATGTGAAATGTGTTTATGATATTGGAAAATAATGGCTAGATTTAATAAATGTGTTTAGACAACTGGTCATTTGGTTTAGAGGATTGGCATTTGTGATTTAGCATTTGAGAAAAACTGTAACACAGAAACTCAAGAACATGATCTGGAGAGAGTGCTTGTACTGTAAATTACACTCATGTGTCTCCGCATATCTGGTCAGTTAGTATTAGTATTTATTCTTATGAAGGAATAGTTTATTATAAAATATACATTGTCTTCATTTATCCACCTTCATGTCACTGCAGATGTGTATGACTTTATTTATTTTGTCAAATACAAAATAAGATATCTGGATAATATCATGGAGCTAATCAGAATACAGCAACAGTTTTCAGAGATATGTCTGTCAAACTACTTTAAGTATGAGTAAGAGTCATGTGATGTTTGTGTGAGAACAGACAGAAATATGAGTTATTATTCAATGATCATCTTCCTCTTCACTACAGATCTGAAATACAACACTGAGCTACAAACATGACAGAGGGAATTAATTAACTCAATATATTTAATAGATGAACTCCGCACACGTGTTTGAGTTTGAAAAATAATATTTGAGAATTACAGGCAAGGTTTTCAGCAAGCAAACAGTTAAACTGAACACGGCTGTTTTTTTTTTTTTTTTTTTTTTTTTTTTTTTTTTTTTTGGTGTGGTAAATGTTTATTAACCAATCTAATTAATGTAAAAACATGTAACATTATAGTAAACAGTTCTAAGTCTTCAGGTAAAGGTCATCCAGGAGATGAAGTGATTATTAGAAGCACACATATGAAGAAACACACACTATCCTCTCGATATTAAATGATTCTGTTTCATGTTTGTTTGCTAACTGTAATAATCTCCTCATTTCTCTGTTTCTGTGTGCTGCTGACAGAGTCAGTGACTGAGGGAGATCCTGTCACTCTGAAGCCTAATAATAAAATAAATAAAGGTGATGTGATCCAGTGGATGTTTGGAGAAGGAAAGCAGCGGACTGTCATAGCTGAAATCAGAGGAAAGACTGGAAAGGTCTTTATATATGAGCATACTGCTGATGGGAGATTCAGAGACAGACTGGAGCTGGATCAGACTGGATCCCTGACCATCAGGAACAGCAGAACCACAGACTCTGGACTCTATCAACTACAGATCAGAGACAGAAGTGGGGCTTCAGTCCAGATATTTTTTGTCACGGTCAACGGTGAGCAGCTCAAATCAGTATAATAATGATCACAGATCTCCAGTGGCAGTTATTACCCATAATCCTGCTCTTCTGCAGGGAATTGAGATTAAACTGCTTAATGTTCAGACTCCATTCAGAGTTTGAGATCCAGGGCTTTTATTTAGATCAGCAATCTGTATAAAGTTCACTTGGATTTACAGTTTTGTCTTTGAGCTATTAAATCTGAAGTAGAGACAGTAATTATAAAATTTCTGTTCAAGACATCAGTGAACCATCTCCATTTCATTTCTAACTCTGATGTTCTCGTGAACACACTTGATCTAAAGACAGATCTGTCTGTTTCTCTGTTTCTGTGCGCTGCTGACAGGGTCAGCGATTACGGGAGAAGATATCACTAGGTCTAATGATAAAATGATGTTTGAAGGTGACAATCTGCTCCGGAGCACCAGAACTGAACACTCTGGACCCTCTATGCTATATGACATCGAATCCAGAAGTGTCAATGGTGAGTAGCTCAAGTTAGTATAATAATGATCACAGATCTCCAGTGGCAGTTATTACCCATAATTCTGTTCTTCTGCAGGGAATTCAGATTAAACTGCTTAATGTTCAGACCCCATTCAGAGTTAATGAGATCCAGGGCTTTTATTTAGATCAGCAATCTGTATAAAGTTCACTTGGATTTACAGTTTTGTCTTTGAGTTATTAAATCTGAAGTAGAGACAGTAATATAAAGTTTCTGTTCAAGACATCAGTGAACCATCTCCATTTCATTTCAAACTCCGATGTTCTCGTGAACACACTTGATCTAAAGACAGATCTGGCTCTGTTTTTCTCTGTTTCTTTGTGCTGCTGTGACAGAGAATGTGGAGGAGAAACCAGTAGAAGAAGGAGGTTCTGTCACTCTAAAGCCTGATAGTGAAAAACAAAGGTATGATCTGATGCTGTGGACATTTGGAGATCAAAACAGTCTCATAGCTTACATCAGAGCAGGGACTGGAGAGACGTATGATGATGGTGCTGGTGAGAGATTCAGAGACCGACTGGAGCTGGATGAGATGGCTGGATCTCTGACCATCACAAACATATTACTTCAACACACTGGACTCTATAAACTACAGATCATCAGCAGCAGCGGAGGGACCTTGACAAAGAAGTTCAGGGTATCCATTCAAAGTAAGGAACTGTCTTCAGTTATGTTTAACATGTACTCGAGTGTAAGAGTGATGCTGTGAATGAACAGTCCTACTCTGAACTCAGTTTAACAGGAAAAGGTGCTCATTATAGTGTGTTAACTGTGACATTCATTTTGCGTTTTCCTCAATTTATCCAGTTTCTTCAAATGATGACTTAATGCAGAGCGAACATTAACATACCAATAAAGTTGAAATAATTTACCTGCATTTATAAACATTGGATGTGTATAAAAGCATATCATTTTGTTGTAGAATATTATAGTTATTAATGTCCTGTCACAGAATGAATACAGTGGCAGATCCTGGACAATATAAGCATCGGTCTAGAGCTCACAGAGACGTGAGGCTTTCAGACACGACTTCCTTCCTTCAGATTAAAACAAAAAGACTTTAAATTAAACAGCAGCTGTCCTGAGAAAAAATAAACTTTATATTTCAGTTAAATTAAATGTGAGCCAAAATCATCACAATTAAAAGAGCCAAAGACTTAGACTGCTTTAGTTTGTGTGCAGTGAATTATTTAATACATGAGTTTCACAATTTGAGTTGTATTACTGAAATTAACTTTTTCATGACGTTCTGATTTATTGAGATGCACCTATAGTCATAAATCCTTGACATTAGTTGTTTAGTTTGCATCTCATATATACATCAAAACCCAGAGCAGTACCTCTTCTCAGTTTTTAATTAGTTGGTGTGTCTCTGTATTTTTCTTCAGATTCCTCAGTAAAGCCAGATAATGAATCAGAGACTGTAGAGATGTCACTGCTGGGTGAAAAAGTTCCTGATGCAGTGAATGAGCAAGAGAGGAGAAGATCACTTTAACAACACAAGACCCGCCCACTGCTGTCCTGTCAATCACTCTGACATCATCAACACATGCTCCTGAGACTTCTGTGTGTCCAGACTCTGTCCAGTGAAAGTCAGAGATGAATCTGTGTTGAGCTGTTAAAGCTGCACACAAGAAGCTTCACATTACCTGTTATTATTAGTTTGACTCTCACAGATCTGGGTTTGTGTAATTGCAGACGCTGAGTGTCATATGTGCTTTTATAAGACGTTTTATCACAGCAGTATTTCTCTAAGCTCTGCATGTGTTGTTTTTATATAAGTAACTCCAGTATCAGATTAATGGTCTGTCTCCAAATCTTCTTCTCCTTCTCCTTCTTCCTCTTCTTCTTCTCCTTCTATTCTCCTACTCCTTCTTTTTCTACTTCTTCTTCTCCTTCTATTCTTCTCCTTCTTCTTCTCCTTCTTCTATTCTCCTACTTCTTCTTCCTCTTCTTTCTCTTCCTCTTCTTCTCCTTCTTCTCCTCCTCCTTCTTCTTCGTGTGTATAGTGTCTTTGTGTTCAAGCTGAAGCTCCTGCAATGAGTCTCATTGCTCTTATAACAAAACAGATGGAAAACTCTTTTGTTCAGTTCTAGTAGTGATATGATACAGTGTGTTTTATTAAATCTGCTTGATGATTAATGTTCATGTAAGATATTAATATTCGCTGATCTTATATCTGATCATTTCTGTCCTCTAGTGGACTAACACTGATACAGTTTTTGCTTCATAACAACTGTTTAACAATATACTTCACCATTGAATAAGAGTGATATAATCTTAATAAACAATAAAAGTACACAATTGTGTCCGATGTGTGTTTCTTCATACTGTATGTACACAATCAATATAAATCACAGTAAAAATGAATTGATCCTCTAGTTGAACAGAGTCAAAATCAGATATTATTCAACTAGCTGAATGGTAATGGAAGAAAAGTACATAATAATAATAATAACTGGTTTTATGGTCAGGAGAATTATGGCATGTTATTGAAACTGAATTACAGTTCAAGAACAGTACAATCTAAATCACAAAACATACATTTATTAGAATCAAATCCCAATCTAAGCCAGAAATATTCACTGGATGGATATATCCCATTTAAATACTTATATATATATATAAGTATGTACATGTATCTTTTGTGAAATTATGTGAATTTAAGCTTCAGTAAATGTTTTTAAACAAATTTCTGATAATTTTGTTTGGAAGTTGACTTTCTTTGAAAACACAACCTTCATCTGAAAGTGTTTGGAGATGTGGGGTCATGAAGTTAGAAAAAGAGATAATTTATTTAGTTAGACGTACAACAGATTCAGGCGTGGCTTTAATAGACTCAGATTTTGCTCGATTTCAAAGGAACTTATATTAAACACAAACATTTTCATAAAAAAAAAAATGCCACTATTACTAATGAAATGGGACACTGACCTTTCTCCATTCAGTCCTTGTTATAGAGTGATTGGTTTCTAACTTTGATTTATATATATATATATACGGTCATGCCCACAAATATTGGCACCCTTGGCAAATATGATCAAATAAGGCTGTGAAAATTCATCTGCACTGTTAATCCTTTTGATGTTTTATTTAAAAAATTCACAAGAATGTATCCTTTCATTGGATAATAAGAATTTAAAACAGAGGGGAAATATCATTATGAAATTAATGTTTTTCTCAAATACTCGTTGGACACAATTATTGGCAACCCTAGAAATTCTTATGAGTAAAATATCTCTGAAGTATATTCCCATTCATATTCACAATTTTGAGCACTCCAGCATGATTATAAACATGAAATTATCCAGCCATTGCTTCCTGTTTCACAGAAATATAAAGTGGAGGCAAAACAAAGCCCAAATGCCCTTAATCATCCATCACAATCAGAAAAAACAAATAATTATATTTCTGATGTGCAGCAAAAGATAATTGAGCTTCACAAATTGGTGAAGTGTCTTTAAGAAAAGAGCTAGAGCAGAGAAAATTCCCATTCCCACCATCAGGACAATAATTAAGAATTACTAATCAACAGAAAATGTTAGAAAACTGCCTGGAAGAGGTCGTGTGTCTATATCGTCCTAATGCACGGTGAGGAGGTCAGTTTGAGTGGCTAAAGACTCTCCAAGGATCACAGCTGGAGAATTGCAGAAAATAGTTGAGTTTCTGGTTCAGAAAACCTTTTAAAAAATTGCCCAACAGAACCTACATCAACAGATGTTGTTTGGGAGGGTTTCAAGAAAAATTCTCCTAGCTCATCCAGAAACAAACTAAAGCATATTCAGTTATCAGACACGACTGGAACTTCAAATCGGACTGGCTTCTATGATCAGATGAAACTAAAAATGAGCTTTTTAGCAGTAAACACTCAAGATGGGTTTGGTGAAAACAGGGATAAACAGTACCCCATGTGTACAATGAAATATACAGCTGTATTTTTGATGTTGTGGGCCTATATTTCTGCTGGAGGTCCTGGATATCTTGTTTAGACACATAGCATCATGGATTCTATTAAATACCAACAGATAAAAAATCAAAAAGTGACTGACTCTGTTAGAAATCTTATAATGGTCCGTGTTTGGATCATTCAACCGTACAATACTCCAAACACAAACCTCAAAAACAACACTGAAATGGGTCACTGAGCACAAAACCAAGCTTCTGCTATAGGAGGATCTTTGTTGACATATTTGTACACATGCGCGAGTGGTTGTGTGGCAACAAAACAAACAGTATGGCGGGCTGTAAAGACGCAACGAGCACTTTCAAGAGAGTTAGCGGGCGAAATCCCCAATAAATAAGCCCTTTAACATCTGAAGACCGGAGGAGGTTTGGAGAGAAGCTCAAAATGTGTATTGGTGACAAAATTGAAGTTATTCAAAGCCCATATGAGATCTGGGATGACAAAAAACGTTGGTCCGACTCGCCCATGTCTTGGCCACCAATCTGCTGGGGAGACATTTATTCTTATTTAATAGAAACCCCTGGACCCTTCACTCATGAAAGATTAAAGGCTTTCAAAAGTCTGAAGGCCTATGATTATTTTGTTTCTCGCAAAGTTGGGCCAATCTTTTCTGTCAAACAGAAAGCAGTGTTCGTGCTAAAAGCAGAGGTTAGACCTGGCCAAGCAGAGTCACAGCATGATTCGCATCTCCCATGGGTGATCGCCAAAGAGAACGGCGAAATAATCACTGCTCACTGCGACTGCAAAGCCGGGTAAGTCTTCATTGATCAGTGTTCTTATTTACTTATTTATTGAAAATGTAGTGACTGATAATAGCCCATTTTGATGTGAGGAACATAGTCTGGGTACTGTGGATTGCGGTTTGGGACACCTGAATCAGAACGCGAAAAGTAAACATATGACTCGGTTGATTTGACTCAGTTTTATTTATTTTTTAATTCAATCTTCTATAAATACATAGTTACTAAGACTTATCATGAACAAAATGTGCCTCACAAACTCGATCAGAAGCTGCAGGAATCCAGGCTTTCTTCCGAGCGTCCAGGTTCAATCGCCTAATTGCACGCAACCATCTCTTTTGTTTTTCGCTATCCTTTTCGGAGGGAATTCGAAAAAACTTTTTATCAGGCCCCCAACGAGCCGTACAATCGACCACACAGCAAGCGTGAACCATCCTCTTCTCTAAATCCTCCTCCAAACGTGCAAAACAATCAAATTACAGGTATCTAGCGGTGTTTCTTGCCACACGACTCCCATGATGCAACGCGACAAACATAAACAATGATGTCACAAAAGGTTCCACCATCATGCCACAACGGGGCCATATAACACTGACCATCTTCTTAGATTTGTGGGTGGTCTTCGGGATGTTTTGTTTGAACGCGAGCCGCAGGATCATCAGCTGGCAGTGCATTCTGTCTATGTTGTGGTTTGGGACAATGTCAGCTTTCACCCTGGTGTCCGAATACATGAATGGTTCAACATCAACCAGCGATTCATGATCGTTTGCCTTCCACCATACAGCCCTTTCCTCAACCCAATAGAAGAGTGTTTCTCTGCGTGGCGATGGAAGTGCGAGGTCTATGACCGTATCTTTTACAGGCAATGGAATTGGCCTGTGATGATATAGGTGTGTTGTCAAGGCTGGATCCAGGCACACAAGAGGGTTCTTCCCCCATGGCCTAGGAAGGGACGACATTGCATGTGATGTGGACGAAGTCCTCTGGGCGGACCGAGCACGAAGACGGGATGCTGAGGCAGAATGAGTCTCTCATTGACTTTGATTTTGCAATTACACATAATTTTGTGTAATAAGCTTTTCATTTAGAGTTGTCTTTGTTCTTACTCTATTTTTAATTAATTGCTATTCTATTCTTTCTATTCATCAAAGAAACCTGAATTATATTCAACTGTTTTGAACATGATAATAATAATAACTTGACCAGCAAATCTGAATATTAGCATGATTTCTGAAGGATCGTGTGATTGAAGTAATGATGCTTTTTTTTTTTTTTTTAATCGCAGGAATAAATTATATTTTAAAATATATTCAAATAGAAAGCAGTTATTTTAAATAGTAGAAATGTTTCACAATATGACTGCTTTTGCTGTATTTTGGACTAAATAAATACAGGTTTTGTGACCAGAAGAGATTTCTTAAAAAAAAAAAAAAAAAAAAAAGAAAAAAAAAAGTTTTTGACTGATAACATAAAATTTTTTCTAAATTGTTCTAAACTAAACTAAATTTAATTGTTTTGTATTAAATTTACATTAGACCATATTTAAAAAAACGTTATATCTACATATTTTTATTAAATTGTAATATAAAAGCAATTATGAGTAAATATAATTTTTGCATTACATTTTTCTCACTAGTTTATGAACACTGGTGAGTAGATTTTCTGCTGTTAATGTCTTTCCGCGGTTGAAACACTTGTTGAGTGATGCCATGATACACTATACATTCAGTAAGATGTAGTGTATCTTTCAACATGGATCGGATGTTTACTTCATGCTAATAAGAATGCACCGCTGCTTTGCTTGAACTTGAGGCAAAGCGGGAACGCGCATGATCCTGGTCACGCTCCTAAAAAGCTCCAAAACTATTATCGTTGAAATTCTTAATAAAACATGATTGAAGATTTTCAATGCTGAGACTAAGTTTTCTGCTGTGTCGTGTACGTCAGTTCGTTGTCTGTGTCCTCGCTGCTCTGCGATGTTTTCGCGAAAACGAACCCGTGTCGTGAGCGCGCTTGCACGAGAGACTGGAAGTAGACGAGATGAAGCACTATGCGGAACACTAGACCAGACGCGTCGCATCCTTGGTTTCGCGGCTTAAATAAATTATTCTTTCAGTACGATAAAACAAAGAAAATGAAACATTAGCATGGTAATTATAGGGTTGGCACCCGGGGTGGTTTATCAGATGTCCAGTTCCACCCTGAACACCCCTCTGGCTCCGCCACTGAGCACAGGGAGTCAAGACGACGCACTTACGTCATGAATATGCTAATTAGCGTATGTCGTCTAGCGACTTTTTAGGCGGGGTTTAGCTACTTTGCATTGAAAGGAGATCGCTAGCTAGAAGTGAAAGAGATTTCAGATCTGTTCAACACGGAAGAAGAAGATCTAGTTCTATTTGAGGTGAGTGTTTCATCTTTCTTTCGCTGTTTTAATGCCATTGATCAGTTCCTGCTTCTTTAATGCAGTGCTGAAGTCATTGTGATGGTTTTTATTTAAAGCTCTTCATGCAGTGATCAAATCTTGTCTCTGTCAGGATGCTGGAAAGTTTGTGTTAGCAGATAGATGATTAGAGATTAAGGCAATGTTTAACTTGTAAGTAAACTGAGGGTGTTCTCCCCCACTGACCTGCACTTCCCTTACGAAAATTAACCATGGTTTTACTACAAATAAAACCAAAAAACCATGGTTACTATAGTTAATCCATGGTAACCACAAATTAACCATAGTATAACCATGGTATTTGTAGTAAATCTGTGGTTATAAAAAATGGTAGTCAATACGCCAAAAAACCATAGGTTACTACAGTTTTATTATAATAAAACCATGGTTATTTTCCGTAAGGGTATATTATAATGACATCATATTATGCGTCGTCGATTAACTTACTGCGCTGTAAAAAGAAACGCCTGACAATATCACAGCTAAATACCTTTAAGTATTGTATATTCCGCCATGTTAATCACTGACACGCCCCCAACTCGTATAGGTCGGGGCTTAAAGAAAATCCTGAGCTCCCCACTGGTATTAACGATATTGTGGTGGTGTTCATGTGCATTCAACTCGTATATACGATCTAAACGAGATGACTTGAACGCACCATAAGTCAGTAGGGCCGTTCACCTGTCGCGCCTTCCTGAGGCGTCTGCCGTTGCTAAGCAACCATGACCTGCTCTCTCCATGAAGACGCTGTAATTTCAGCTAAGGAAAAATGCAGCACTAAAAGTCGCTTGCAGTAGCTCTGCTAATACATTTATTTAAAAATGGCTATCCATATACAGCTATGATCATTTGTTTGACTCCTAACCTTAGGGTCGTGGGTTCGAATCTTGGGCTGCCAATACACTAACTGAGGTGCCCTTGGGCACCGCAGCATAAATGGCTGCCCACTGTTCTGTGCGCGTGTGTGCGTACGTACTTTGGAAGTCTACCGTGCCAAAATGCAACACAGGTTTTTATTTCTTTATTTAATTTTTTTATTAATGATCTTCAGTCTTCGCGGGGTTTAACCAGATGGTTACATGAGTTCCAGACTGGGACTGTGATGCTCAATAGAGAGGCCATAAAAGACACAAAATTATTCAACAACGTCTGCAAGATTCGGTGGGTGATTCAGATTTCTCTTGGCACAGTGATTAGAAGACTTACAGGTTGCTCACGTGACATCTACGTCATCAAGCTCAGTTTGAGTCTGTGCAGTACACCCGACCCCCAGGAAGTGCGTGCTTCTAATTGACTTCACTTGTCTCCGTTGAATCCAATGGGGTCGCTGTGTCCATTTCTTTTACTGTCTATGACCCCAACTTGGAAACACAGAGCTTTAGGACGTACTCCTCATGTTCCAGCGACGTTCCACTATAACGTCGCCATGACGGATATGGGAATCACAAAGTTAGCAACCAAACTGGCACGTTTGTAAGGATGTGACAGTATTGGATCATATTGGTTGCAGCAACTTACCAAGTATGTCCTAACGACCAAAATACCAGTCCACCTTTATTTTTTATATTTACACCTAACCATTACCTTGAAATACACAAATAACTAGTAAACTCAATCTATCTCTGGTGCAAAAAATAAACCTTATGAAATCTAATTATAATCTAATTATAGAATTCATAGTAAATACATTCATAACATACATGCAATGCAAACCAATGCAAAAAACATTAAATTATAATATAAAATAGACAAAAACACACAAATCATTCACGAACCAACATTTATTCAGCACTTCTTTCTACAAATACTAAGCATAAAATATTTTGAACATCGCACCTGTTCTTTAACCATGCAAAGTGTTACTAAGTCTTGAGCACAGAAAACTAAACACATAAATTCATAGATTACACAATATAATCAATAGAAAATGTTTGTCTTATTAAGGATGGGGATAGTTAATGATGTTATCAGTGAAAATTATAAATAATTATTAGTACACTTATTGATACAACTCTACATAATTGGGTGCAAAAATAAAGACATGATAAAAAGAAACAATTCAGCAGACACTGCACTTTTTTCAGAAAAAAGTTAAATTGTTTCCTGAGAGTCGTATATGAAGCACCTGGCTAAAAAGAAAAAAAAAATATGATCAAAGTGTACATCTGCTCTAGGGCTGGACGATATGGCCAAATTTAATATCACGATATATTTCTTAATTTCGGTCGATACGATATAATTTCGATATCAATATGAACAATATAAAAACCTCAGAAAAACTGCCAATACCGCCAACAACGGATGTCTGTACCGACAATCTTCTGGGGTTAATTCATTTTAAATTAATTATAAAATTATAAATAAATAATAAATTAAAATTAAAGCTGCAAGCAGCGATGAACGGGCCCTCGCACCCGGGCTCACCGGCAGCGAGTGGCTTTAGTAAATAGGTGAGCGGTGAGAAATATGCATTCAAACTCATAAATATAAGTGGAATAAATCAAAGTTATTCCATATATGTGCCAATCTTCCTGTTGCCAGCAGGTGGCACTATCCTTATAATGGAATATTGGCCTTCAGTTGTGTTCAGGGCAGGACTCTTATCGAACATGTGAAGTTTGGGGAAGATCGAACATTTTATGCCTGAGTTACAACAACTTCCTTTACTGTGGCGAGACAACAAATTTTGTCATGGCGCCATGGACACGCCCTTTAAAAAAAAACAAGATCTGCATAATTTAGCATTGCACATGCCTTTATATTAGACTGACCACAAAAAAAAAACATTAATGTCATACTATTTCTAGGAGTAGTTTGTCGCAGCGTAAAACATGTCACTTCCTGTTGCCAGCAGGTGGCGCTATGACTATAACTGAATATGGGCATGTAGATCTGTTAAGGGCAGAAGTCTTATCTAACATGTGAAGTTTGGGGCAGATTGGACATTGTATGTCTGAGTTACAGCAACTTCCTTTTTCATGGCGAAACATTGAAATTCGCCAGGCCGCCATGGACACGCCCTTTAACGAAACCTCAAGATCTTCGCAATTTAACATCGTAAAGCCCTTTAGATTTAACTGACCAAGTTTGGTGTTGATCTGAATAAATCTGTAGGAGGAGTTCGTTAAAGTACAACCCCTGAAAATGACCAAAACAACGCCAATTTTGCAGAGAAAATTCTAAATAACCGACTTCCTGTTGGGATTCGGATTTCGTACCAAGAGACTTTTTTGTAGGTATTGGTGTGTTACATGTGTATACCGATTTTTGTACATGTACGTGAAACATAGCTCGAAGCGCACTCCGTTGAAAGTGTATAGGTGGCGCTATCGAGCCATTTTGCCACACCTGATGGAATATTGGCCTTCAGATGTGTTCAGGCCAGGACTCTTATCACACATGTGAAGTTTGGGGAATATTGGACATTTTATGCCTGAGTTATAACATCTTTTATTCCCATTGCGAGACATCGAACTTCGTGACGGCGCCATGGACACGCCTTTTAACGAAAACTCAAGATCTTCACAACTTAACATCGCACAGACCTTTAGATTAGACTGACCACAAAAAAGACATTGATGTCATTAAATTTCTAGGAGTAGTTCATCGCAGTGTAAAATATGTCACTTCCTGTTGCCAATAGGTGGCGCTATGACTATAACTGAATATGCACATGTCAATATGTTCAGGTTCAGAGTCTCATCAAACATGTGAAGTTTGGGGCAGATTGGACATTGTATGTCTGAGTTATAGCAACTTCATTTTTCATGGCGAATCATCGAAATTCGCCAGGCCGCCACGGACACGCCCTTCGACGAAAACTCAAGATCTTCGCAATTTAACATCGCTAAGGCCTTTAGATTAGGCATACCAAATTTGGTGTTGATTTGAAGAAATCTCTAGGAGGAGTTCGTTAAAATACAACACATGGAAATGACCAAAATTACACAAAATATGCTCATAATATTAAAAATAACCGACTTCCTGTTGGGTTTAGAATTTTGGTCCAAGAGTCTTTTTTGTAGGTATTGGTGTGTTACATATGTGTGCCAATTTTCGTGCATGTACGTGAAACATAGCCGGAAGGCTGTTGATTTTCTTAGTATAGGTGGCGCTGTCGAGCCATTTTGCCATACCCTCTTCTGAATCCTATATCAGACAGAAATTTTCACCAGGTTTGATGCGTGTGCAAAGTTTAATGACTTTTTGAGCATGTTAAAGCCCTCAAAAATGCGATTCCTTCGGGAAAAGAAGAAGAATAATAATTAAAGCTGCAAGCAGCGATGAACGGGCCCTCGCACCCGGGCTCATCAGCAGCGAGTGGCTTTAGTGAAAAGGTGAACGGTGAGAAATATGCATTTAAAATTAAATATAAGTGGAATATGTCAAAGTCATTTATGTGTGGCAATCTTCCCGTTGCCAGTAGGTGGCATTATCATTATAATGGAATATTTGCCTTCAGATGTGTTCAGGCCAGGACTCTTATTGAACATGTGAAGTTTGGGGAAGATCAAAATCATTTTATTTGAGTTAAACAACTTGGTTTCCAATGGCAAGACATCAAATTTTGTCACAGTGCCATGGACACGCCCTTTAACAAGAACTCAAGATCTTCTCAATGCAACATTTCAAAAACCTTTAGATTAGAGTGACCAAAATAAAATGTTGATGTCATTGAATTTCTTGGAGTAGTTCATTTCAGCATAAAACATGACACTTCCTGTTGACAGCAGGTGGCGCTATGGCTATAACTGAGTATGGGCATGTAGATCTGTTCAGGGCAGGAGTCTTATCAAACATCTGAAGATTGGGGGAGAATGGACATTATATGTCTGAGTTATAAACTACAGATTTGTTCTGGCCTGGATTCTTATCAAACATATGATGTTTGACATTGTAAAGAATTGTAGAGTATTTAGTAGGCATGTAGGTGAAGTGCTTTAAAGTAAATAGAATAAAACAATTCATTTTCAACATGAGTACATATGGAATTTCAAAGTTCTGTAAATCAAAGCTACATGTAGAAGACATATTTGGTGACTGTTGCTAAAGTAGTCTAGGGTTGTATGTTCTAACAGTAAATGTTTAGTATGTGTAGTATCATTGTATACCCAAAATGTGTTTGACATGTAATGTAAAAGGAAATCGCAAGGAATTGATGAAGTTATAGTGAAAAGGAATTTCTGTGCTGGTGTTATGTGAGTAGAAAAGTGCAATTCAAAAATAAGTCAAAGAGTTGCAAATAAAGAGAATGGCCTTTTATTGTTTCAGAAAGGGACATTTAAAGGTCATTAATGACAACAAGTATGACGTAAAAAATTGTAATGGGTTATTAAACTTGTTTTGTTTGTGCTTGAAAGTGGCAAAAATGCCAAAGGAATTGCTGAAAGTACGTAAAAAGTTTGTGTTTTCCTTGTTCATTCAGGTGGAGTCCATCTTGTTTGTATAGGTGGTGGACTATTTTTCCATGTTTGAGGAAATGTTTTGATGTCTTTAGAAAGATAATGTTGTCTGAGTGAGTAGTCAAGCGATGTAGCATGGTGTTGTATTGTTTCACTGTTCTTTTTTTTGTTGAGTCATCTGTAAGTCGTGGCAAAACAGCACTAATGGCAAAATACAGTATGTGAGGACTTGCTTGAGAGATTGAAGTTATTAGTGTTTTCATTCTTTGGATGATCAGTGATGGGGGTGCTCCACTTGCAATGTCATTTGTTTCGATGTGGAGTAGTACCAGTGCATCGCTGTGTATTGTCTCAAAGTGGTACATGTGTTGTTTAGTAGATCTCTCAAGGGTAGTGCCTGGATGTACCCAGCATTTTGCAGCTGGTAGGTAGTGTTCAATACCTCGGCACATTGAGTCTGTTAGCAAGCAGACGTGTAGTCCTGTAGGATGGATGAAAAAAATGTGTTAGGAAATGTAAAGTGAAGCAAGATTTCATTTTATATTGTTGTTAGTGTAAATTTTTATTGTTTACCTTGGGGTCTGTTGAAAGTTCTTCTGTTGATTGTTGATGTGTTTAATGTTTTTTCTGTAGAGGGACAGAGAAGGTTAGTGAATATAAGAGATAATGGTATGTGTAAAGTTTGAGAGGTTGAATGAAATGTGGTATTGCTATGTTAAGTTACCTTGTTGTTCCATAGTTGCCTTTAGAATGCAACAGAAGTATGAGTGGTAAGAAATGGTGCTTGTATTTAAAGTAGGTGTCAACAGTAAGGGGTGGAGTTAAGAAGAATGTGGGGAGGGTGGGGATAGTGTATCTGTGCAAGTGTTGTGTTATAACATATTATTTGATGTTAGCCAAAGGTTTGTGTATGCAATGTTTTAATGGTTATTTGATATAATTTTTAATAGTAGCTGTAGTGTATCTGGAAATAGAAAATAGTAACAATTGTTTTATGGATACAAAGAAAAGCAAAAATGAAGTGTAGGTGTGTTGTATGTATACTTTGGGCATATTTTTAAGAGACAACATATGTATAGATGAAAGGCAGTGTAAATAAAGTATATAGTTAGAGATATGTCATAAGTAACTTGGGTAATAGTTATGTCTAAATAATAGAGTGTGGTAATAATATGTAACTTTTGCATGTTTTAAGGGGTATTGGTAATATGGAATGTTTTTGTAAAGTTTGACATATTAGGAATGGATGGTGAAAAAATTGGGATAAAATTAGAACTTGTAAACTGAATTGTTGTATATCTGTAAAGTTGTTTAATGAATATATTCAGGAAAAAAGGAAAATGCATTTTGATGAGAATGGGATTGTGCAAAACGTTTTATGGGGCAGTGGGTTTTATCATTGTTCATTTATTTATTTATTTATTTATTTTTGGAATGTGTGTTTTTGTATTGTATAGGTTTTTGTTCAACTACATGCAAAGTCAATTGATTTTTTTTCTAAATTACAGATTATTTTGATCCTGAAGGAGAGGATGGTGCTCAGACTGCGAAGCAAGGACTCGGAGAGAGTGCTGTGTTAGTGGAAGAAGAGATGGCTGAGGAGGATTAAAGCAGCAGAAGAATTAATGTATATATTGTAAATGTTGTTTACTTGTTTTTTTTGTTTTTGTTTTTTGTTTTTAAATAAAAGTAATTGTTGTAAGTGCTGAGGTTTGCATAGTTGTTTAGTGATGTTTGGGTAATGTGCTTATATTAATCTGTGCTATATTTTTTTGAAATTGCTGGGTTTTCAAATAAAAGTCATTTTTGTAATGTGTTAGATGTTCTCTGTGTGTGTTTTATTAGTTAATGTTATTGTGACGAATAAGTCTTCAATCTTAATGCAAAGAGTTAAAGTTTAAATTTGGTCAAAATTTTGGGCAAACTTGGCCCAGTGGTAATAATGTATTTTAGTTTATTGTGTTGGGTTTAAATCACATGGTGTTCATTTTTCTTTGGGTTTTTACAGTTTGTAGTAAATATATTTTATTGATCTGATCACAGAAGATCTGGGATTCAGTGTTGTCAAAAAATAAGATCATGACTATTATTATATAAAGATGTTCAAATGAGAACATGATTGTCACAGATACACTGTGCAGATTCAGATTTTTGCATAAAATGATACGTTAGGTTATACATGTGAAATAAATAAAGTACTTTTTAAACAAGTAAGGTCATTTTGTAAGTTAAGAGAAATTAGTGCATGAAGTAGATTTAAAGTCTAGAAAATTGTTTGGGTACAGTCATTTTTTCAAGCAAGTTTTAGTTTTTTTTTTCTCATTGTAATTTAGGGTGATGTGTGTTTTGGTTATTTAATTGTAGTTGTAATAAACTTAGTTAACAATACAAAAATCTGTTTTATGTTTACATGAAAGAGTTTTGAAGAGAAGAGTAAATGAAAATTGAGCCTAAATGAGAAAAAAAATCATTTAAAATCTGAGGAACATGCTTATGAAAACTTAGATATTTGTAAACTAAAATGAGTGAAAATATATTCCCATAGATTTATGTTGCTTTTGGGTTTTACCAATGAAGTAAATGTTTGATTTTTTATCTTGAAGTAGTTCACAAGTTTGCAGAGAGGAGGCAGACGGATAATCCTCCTAACGATTTTCTGTTGTTTATTTGAGCACTGTATAGACAACTCTTTGTTTTTTGTGAAGGTGGTTGTTGTGTGTTTGCTTTGTCGAAAATGTGGCTGTATCTGCATGATTATCATCTGTATAAGCTCACATCATTGGGTGATTACTGTGTTAATGATAGCTATCAGAGTGAATGCAGTCTATATGAATAGATTGTGGACATTGGCTATATAGCGATTCTGTTTTTTTACCATCTGTATCAAGGCCATGAGGATGTAAATTCCTGATATGTATAGTTATAGCCAAATGTATGGTTTTTATCATGCCAATAAAAGTAATAACATTTTATTTAAGTGAGAGCAATATTTAAAAGTTTGGTAAAAAACATAATAATATAATTTAATTTGTGTGAAATTTCAAGGCAGAACACGATTGTACAGCAACATGTAAGTAATTAAGTTCAATCTTTTTAGAAAAAAAAATCTTTTGAAAAACCCATTGATTGTTGTAAATGAATGTAAATGATCATTCTTTTTCTTTTTCTTTTTTGAAAGAAACTTTTGAAAAATTGGTTTAATTAGTAAGGTTTAAATATACTCACAATAATATTTCCTTTAAGAAAATTGTTTGAATTAAGTGACAAACTTAAATATTTTAGTTTATAATTAAATTTTTAAGTGGAATTTAAAAGATGTAGCTTGAATTTTTTGTTTTTTTATTAAAAGTTTTTTTTGTGTGTTGTTATTTATAGTGTTTATTTTATTGTATTATTTTGTATGAAATTGGACAAAACATGGAAAGGGAAAAGAGTTGTTTCAACGTAAGGTAGTGCAATGTGTTGTATGGCTTTGTGGTAATTATAGTTGCTGTTAACTAGTATTGTTTTGTTTGATTATTAAGAACAATATATAATAATGTGTGTAAAAATATTAAAGTAAATATTAATCAAAATTATTATCAGTGAGCAGGAATATATTTAATTATGTCTGGGAATTTTTCAAACATATTGGCAATAATAATAGGATATACAAATATTTGTGATCTTTAAGTATTATGTAAGTATTATAAAAGAAAAAAGGATAAAGTGTTTTTTTGACTATTTGAATAAATGTAGCATAATAGTAGGCATCTATAAAATACAAATGTTTTTTGTTTTTAAATAAAAGTAATTGTTGTAAGTGCTGAGGTTTGCATAGTTGTTTAGTGATGTTTGGGTAATGTGCTTATATTAATCTGTGCTATATTTTTTTGAAATTGCTGGGTTTTCAAATAAAAGTCATTTTTGTAATGTGTTAGATGTTCTCTGTGTGTGTTTTATTAGTTAATGTTATTGTGACGAATAAGTCTTCAATCTTAATGCAAAGAGTTAAAGTTTAAATTTGGTCAAAATTTTGGGCAAACTTGGCCCAGTGGTAATAATGTATTTTAGTTTATTGTGTTGGGTTTAAATCACATGGTGTTCATTTTTCTTTGGGTTTTTACAGTTTGTAGTAAATATATTTTATTGATCTGATCACAGAAGATCTGGGATTCAGTGTTGTCAAAAAATAAGATCATGACTATTATTATATAAAGATGTTCAAATGAGAACATGATTGTCACAGATACACTGTGCAGATTCAGATTTTTGCATAAAATGATACGTTAGGTTATACATGTGAAATAAATAAAGTACTTTTTAAACAAGTAAGGTCATTTTGTAAGTTAAGAGAAATTAGTGCATGAAGTAGATTTAAAGTCTAGAAAATTGTTTGGGTACAGTCATTTTTTCAAGCAAGTTTTAGTTTTTTTTTCTCATTGTAATTTAGGGTGATGTGTGTTTTGGTTATTTAATTTTAGTTGTAATAAACTTAGTTAACAATACAAAAATCTGTTTTATGTTTACATGAAAGAGTTTTGAAGAGAAGAGTAAATGAAAATTGAGCCTAAATGAGAAAAAAATTCATTTAAAATCTGAGGAACATGCTTATGAAAACTTAGATATTTGTAAACTAAAATGAGTGAAAATATATTCCCATAGATTTATGTTGCTTTTGGGTTTTACCAATGAAGTAAATGTTTGATTTTTTATCTTGAAGTAGTTCACAAGTTTGCAGAGAGGAGGCAGACGGATAATCCTCCTAACGATTTTCTGTTGTTTATTTGAGCACTGTATAGACAACTCTTTGTTTTTTGTGAAGGTGGTTGTTGTGTGTTTGCTTTGTCTAAAATGTGGCTGTATCTGCATGATTATCATCTGTATAAGCTCACATCATTGGGTGATTACTGTGTTAATGATAGCTATCAGAGTGAATGCAGTCTATATGAATAGATTGTGGACATTGGCTATATAGCGATTCTGTTTTTTTACCATCTGTATCAAGGCCATGAGGATGTAAATTCCTGATTATAATAGCATTTATCAGTGTGAATTATAAATTTTTAGCAATGTCAGGATGTACTGTAATTGGCATATATAGTTATTCTTTTTTTTTTCCCCATGATTTATTTTTATTAGGGAATTTATTCTTATCGTATTTTTATAGTGCTCAAATAAAGTATTTATACAATGTCTTAAAAATGTTATTTTGTTTTATAATTGCAAAAACTATGCAGTGGTATGCTTAAATAATAAAATAGTTTTTAGAACCCTTTGGTTCAATTATATATTTTTCTTGAAACTGCCTTATTTTAATAACAATAATTGCTGTGTTTTTAAGCTGTTCAATATGTGTCTGTCATTGGCCATGGTCTGATGTTTCCAGCAGATGTAGATTATATCATGCCATATTATTCTATTATATTATACTACATGCTTTATACTTTTTATATATTGTGTCATTACTATTATTATTATTTTTCTTTTTTTAATACATATATAAACTATTTGTAAGCAGCCCAGCTGTAATTGCTTTTGTAATACAAATGTATAGTCTTTATTATGCCAGTAAAACTAATAAAATTGTATTTAATTGAGAGCAATATTTAAAAGAATGATAAAACTTAATAATATAATTTCATTTGTTAATTTTGTTCATATTGCTTCTTATGAAGAATAATTGTATTTTGCATGTATTAATGTTTATTGAATTTAAGTTTATAATGTGTTAATACATTATTACAATGTAAAGTTGTATCTTTACATTAGTTTATGCACTGTGAATAAATGTGTACAAGGATACAAGAACACTTTATGTATCAAGTTTGGTGTCTGTAGCTAAAAGTAAAATTCAAGTTGTGGGTGAAATGTGCAGTTATTAGTTGTGTGAAATTACAAGGCAGAACATTATTGTATACCAACATATAAGTAATTCAGTTAAATGTTTTTAGAAAGAAAAAAATACCTTTCGAAAACCCATTGTTAGTTGTAAATGAGCATTATTTTTCTTTTTTTCTTTGAAAGAAGCTTTGGAAAAATTGTTTTAATTAGTATTAATTCGTTTATAAGTTAATGTATAATGATGTTATATCACAATATGTTATATAATAAAATAAGTTTAATTAGTAAAAAAGGTTTAAATATACTCACAATAATATTTCCTTTAACAAAAATGTTAGAATGAATTGATAACCTCAAATATTTTAGTTTATAATTACATATTTTAAGTGGAACTTAAAAGATGTAGCATGATTTTTTTTGTATTAATGTATTAATAATATTTTTTATTGTGATTAATAGTATTTTATTGTATTATTTTTGTATTAAATTGGCAAAACATGGAAAAGTAGGGGAAAAGTGTTGTTTCAACTTATGGTTTTTTTATGTGCTGTATGACCTTTGTGGTAATTATAGTTGCAGTCAACTATTATTGTTCGTTTGATTATTTAGAGCAATATTTAATACTGTGTTTGTGTAAAAATATCATATAAAATATTTTCCAAAATGATTTTCAGTGAACAGGAGTTTAATAATTTATTAATTAATAATTTTAATTGTATTAATATTTTAATTAGTTATCTACATTGCCTTTAAACAAATATTTATTCTTCCATAAAATCAAGTAATTGTGAAATGTGAAATTGTAAGCAGAGTGTAAAGTGCAAAAAAGAAAAATAAGTGAGTGTGCATTAACATATAACACATAAATGTAGTAGGCCTACTTAGACATTTTATCGATGTATCATTTGTCATTTTTATTGACTTGAGTATTTGAACAGAAAAGAAGCAAAATGAAAACAACAACAACAAAAACATAAAAAACACTGATGAAATGAAATCTTATTCCAACAGTAGACAAGTAGCATATGGTAAAAATAATAATAAAAAGAAAGATAAACACATTATAGATGTATTTTTAGGTAAAGTTTCCCTATTAAGTAACAGAAGGCTGATGACAAAAGTTAAATAAATAAATAAATAATAGTAGTAATAGGAAGAGGAGGAGGAGAAATGTTTGAGAAATGTGGGTGTGGTGGGACCACCCACATTTTGATGACATCATGCTGCTGTTAAAAAGCAAGTTTTAGGAGTTGTGTGGGACATTTTTACAGAGATCTCCTTTGTAAATTGAAAGAAGGCTATCTGAGACAAGAGTATTGGATTATTGTTTCTTCTACTGCATCTATTTGAGACATTTCAAGGAACAGTTTCAGTAAGGTAAGTGGTAAACTGATTGTTTTAAAAAGGCAAATTTAAAAAAAAAAAGTTAAATCCAAAAGCCATGTATTACAGTGTTGCACTTCATAGAAATGATATACATTGTGGCTGAGGTTTTGTATGTAAAGGTCAATTAGAGTGATTAAATTAAGTATTTTTAAAACACTGGCAACTGTTCACTGACTGACCTGTGAAATGTATGATGTAGATATAATGTAAGAGATATTTAATTAATTTATTTATTTTGGTAGACAGGTTAGTTAATTCTAAGTGTTTTGTAGTTAAAATAGTTAAACCATTGATAGAAGTCAGAAAAAAATTTGATTTACTAATGTAATTTAAAAAAGAAATGTTTGCATTTTGTTTTTTTTGTTTTTTTTTCTTTTGCATTTAAATGTGTAAGTTCAAACTATGTTAAGGCAGTTGTTTGTCCTTGCTTATTTTTACAGTAATATATTTTGTGTTATTTTTATACTTATTTACCTTCTATCTTTTAAAAAATAAGTACAAGAATTTAAAGTCAAGAATAAAAGATTAATTTCACTTTATAGACTACTTCATCAATTTTAACAGGAGTTTTTGAGACTGCTTAAACTCAAATGTTTTTTGGAATTGTTTTGTATGTAATTTTATGTAATATATTTATCTGCTTTTTGATATTAGTGTATAGATTAACTTAAGGCTAATGTTTGTGCTTGTTTATATTTTCAGTGAATTTTTGAGTGCTATTGTTTTTTGTTCATGGCTTGACTTTTTTATTTTTTATTTTTACTTTCTCTACCAAAATATTATCAAGAATTGATTAGCTTTTTTCATTTTGAACAGAAAAAGGTTTAATCAGATATTGAGGTTGATTGATCAATGCGGTTGAAGTTTTGTGTTGCTTTTGATGGCGTTTAAGGATGTTTCTTCCAACACATTAATATACTCGCATTTCCTGGTGAATTTATCATTTTGCTGCTCCTTAAAAGTGAAATTCATATTCTATATGCATTACTATGCCAAAAGTATAGAACTGTATAATATATAATTTATAGTGTGCAGGAATTAATGTTTATGGAACAATAATTACGTTTTTCAAAAATGTGATTGCAGAAATTTTAATGTGCGTTACGGAAATGTTTTAAAATATCTGTGCACTTATTTTGTTAACACATAAAAGCTGTTATGAGTAGATAGATTTGTGAAATTGTTTGTTTTAAGTGTTTGTTGTTTATAAGTTGTTATTGTAAATGAACAAGTAAGGGTTTAGACAATAAGCACAGCTTTTACTGCACTAGTTTATTAATTTGCAATGGGATTGAGTGAAGATAAGTTGAATCAATTATTTTTTGTTGAAAGGGTTTTTTTTTTTTTTTTTTTTTTTTTATACATATGTTTAATATGTAGAACATTTAAGGTACACATAACAGAAATTATTATTTTTTAAGAATTTGTAAATAAGATGCATTGTTAGTAATTGGTTAAGGAATTGCATTTTTCATAAGTTAAATAAAGTATTACATAAATGTAAGTCATTAAATTGCATAAAGTTATTCTGAATTATAAGCAGCAGGAAGAGGCAAATATTTATTTAGATGTGTATTTATTTAGTGCTGTGTTAAATGACACAAATTGAATAGAATTGACTTACTGATATTACACGTAAAAGTAATGTGGTATAACCCTTTGGTAGCAATGTGGAAATGTTGTGTTTGTGTTTGTAACTGAAAAAAGACTGAACATTCATGTGATTTTTACAGCTACAATCATTGTGAGATTAGAAAAGTGTAAATGGATATAAAGAGTAAATGGATTTGAGTTATAGGTCAAGCAATCTCTTGAAATGGTTTTTAAAATTACATGTGGATCTTTCGCATTAAAAGGGAATGTATTTGTTTTTGTATTATCGAGGTTAAATATCAGCCACAAATGTTAGAGAAGTGCAAACTGAGCGGTTAATGTATAGTAATTGCTGACATTAACATTAGCAAGTGATGATATTGGTCATTAAGGAAATGGATTTTCATATGTAGAAAAAAAGGAACAAGCTTAATTTTTTGTTTGTTACTTTTTTGAACAAACACAGAGGTAAGAAGTAATATATATTTAGTGTTTGTATTTTAGTGAATGTTTAGTCTATTTTTTTGGACTATCATTGTGGTGTAGGGTACTACATTCTAGTAGATTGTGACAGGGTACTTAGAGGAATAATGTTTATTTTATGAGATGTAAGGACTAACAGTTATTTTATTGTTAATGCTTTCTGTGCTTGTTTCTGAAAACTATTTTCGGTATGAACTATTATTCAAAGTGTGAGTTGAGAAAGATGTGTAAAATGTTTTTAAAAGAGAAAAATAGTTGAGTTCAATGCATATACAATGTCAAACTTTACTGAATTAATTTGTGTGTGAAAAACATGATGATTTTCCTGAGAATTTTTTTTAGGGTCTAGTAGGTCATTAAAAGTTTTAGATTAGGGTAATAAAATAAAATGTGTAAGTAAAAGTGTTTTACTCATTTAAATATATAATAAATGTATGCAAAATTAGTTGTATTGAAAAAAAAAATAGAGTAAACTTATGTTTGTAGAGAAAGAATGTATTGTATAGTTGATAATGTTTTGTTCAGTTGATTTCATTGTGTTTAATGAATTTAAAAATTCTAACATACGCTTTGTTTTTTAAATTAATTTGTCTGTGGACAGCATGATGCATATCTTGAGGCTAATTTTTAGGGTATGGTAAGAGTCTCATAGGATCAAGAAAGTGAATAGTGGAAGTAAATTAGATTTTTTTTTTTGTATGTGGTTGAAGTATTGATTTGTATTTCACACATAAACAACAACAAACAATACTTCTGTTACAGTTAGACCAGTTAATAAGTGTTTATGTAAGTGTAAGTGTTCGTCTGTTTTGTTTTGGTTATTTAGAATTTCATCTTCTCATTGCTCTGTAGTTTTAGGCTTTGTGGATGATTTGTAGATATAATTTGTTAACTAAAAAGAATGGGTTTATTTGTAGTGCTTAGCATTGCATACATTAATTCTGTTTTTGCTGTCATTGCTGAGAGCAGCCATGGAGAAAACTTAGCCATCTGTCTCAATTAAATTTAAATGCTAATTTGTCGGGGTGTTGAGTTTCTTGGTTAAGTGAATACAATGGTGAGGTTAATTAGTAGCATTTGATAGATCACTTTTATTATTGTCCAAACTTTGGGTGTGTCCAACAGACATGGACCTCAAACATCATGTTGTTTATTGAACGTATGCTGTTACTTATATAAGCAATCAGACAAGCTACGTTTCACGTACATTCACAAAAGTTGGTACACACATGTAACACACCAATATCTATAAAAAGTATCTTGGTATGAAATTTGAATCCCAACAGGAAGTCGGTTATTTAATAATAGTATCTGAAAATAATTGTGTAACAATGGAGATAAAGGTCATTATATTTGCATGCATGTTAATTAGTTTTTAATTGTTTATAAAGTCTCTTACAACATTTATATTTATGTAAACACAATTTAATGATTTTTTTGTCTTTCACAATGGTGTTTAAAAAGTATTCATGTGTTTTTCTCTTTGTTGTAGATGCCTCGTAAGAAGGGATTTCGTATGCGGCGCACACAAAGATGCATCAAAAGTAAGAGCGATGCTAATGTATGCATATGTTCAGAAAAATTGCCGCTGTCTGTTGTTGCTGGGACAGATGTTAGGGCTTCCACATTAAGCGATGATACATTGATTGGATGTTGTGTTGTGGCTGGAATCAAAAATGTGATTTCTCCTGTATGTACATGGACACAGACAGATATTGATGACATATATGTAGAAGGCAGCGAACTAACACAAAATGTAATCATGTCACGTCAGAAAAGAGAATGTAAACAGAAAGAGTTGTGTAAGTTGATTGAACAGCACAATGTGTTTGGAAGGAAGTGGAATGTAAAAATTGGTTTACCAGTATACAAAGATTTTGAACTGCTGCAAGAGGAGACCGTACTGTATGAAATGCTGCAAGAATATTTGTTGAGGGATGGAATGTGTTTGCTAAACCTTCAGAGTGCAGTTATTGCCATTATTCATCACAACAATTATTTTGCAGTGGTTGATTTTGGCAAACGTAATATGTTTGGGTTGGCTTGTGATATTGGCAGGTCTGTGGTTGTTTTCAACACATGTCTTAATGATCTTATGGTTCATATCAAGAATCTAAGAAAGTCTTTAGATGCACAATGGTATGCCGTTAGTAGAATTTCTGTAAAGACATTTCAACAAGATCATGCTTGTGCTAGAGAGTTTCCAGACAGCGATGTTGACATCAATGGTGTTGATGAGTTTGGCAATATAGGCACTGAAGTTGTAGCTGAGCTTGAGGATAGTATTGCTGTCAGACATGAAAAGAGTGTAAGAGGATCCTTTCATCAGGGGAATAACCAGTTTAAATACAGAGGAGTTCAATGTATGGCAATAGGTTTAGTAAGCCTAGCAAAGCATACAGTTGATAGTGTATTCTCATGGCAGACCAAAGACCTTGACAGAGCTGTTGTTTTAGGTGACGAGTTGTACACAGCTTTGCGAGACAATAATAAGATTAGACACAAATCCAATCTGTTGGCTATTCCTGATTTGCCAAAAGAATCAGTTATTGATGGAGAAAGTTTTTTGTTTGAATATGGTGAGTTTGTCAGTGGTGATATAGATGTGGTTGAAGGTGAATTAATTGAGAATGGTTTCTACAGCAGTCTTTCTGCTGGACTGGAAAAAATGTTTGCACAGTATGACTTATGTCTTTTAACGTTGTGTAGTAGTACATGTGCAATCATATCTCACAATGGACAGTATGCTCTGATTGACTCTCATGCACGAAGTGCTCTTGGCATGGTTGATGGAAATGGAAGAAGTGTTGTCCTATATTTTTCTTCTGTAAAAGATTTGCACAATCACATTTGCCTTTTAGCTAAAGGGCTCAGTGAGAATGTAAAACCTTTCGAAATAACTGGTGTCTCTGCCACTATTACAACTGTGAAACCTACACAGCACAATGCATCAGAAATTAAAGATGAGAAGCGTACAAAAAGTTTAGCATTAACAGAGAGCTGCAAAGACTCTATCAAGACATTTGAAGTCGAGTTTGATGAGCATACTTCAAAGGATTTGCCAACCAATAATGATGCAAGAAATAAGCGTAAAATTTCAGTAAGTAATTGTACTTCAAAGAAGCAAAAAAGATATGATGTTACTGAAGTTAATTCAGATGTTGAATTTGTTAGTGATGTAAAAAATAACAACATGATGTTTAGTCCTATTTGTAAACAGGTTTGTCAAGCTTTGTGTACTCATTTAAATGTGGAATACGAAAAAGTTAATGTTCCAATATTGACACACGTTGGTTTGTTAGGAGTTCCATGCAAAAATGAGAAAATAATTGCTGATGGAAGCTGTTTCTTCCGAGCCATCTCTCAAGCTGTCAGTGGTACACAAAAGTATCACAGAAAAATACGACTAGTTGTTGTGAAACATTTGGAAAAGAATGCTGAAAAATATCAAAACATTTTGAGAAGAGAGTATTCTTCAGTATCAGAGTACATTAACAAATCTAGAATGAGATATGTTAATAGCTGGGCCACAGAAGTTGAAATACAAGCAACAGCTGATTATTTAGGAATTGATATTTTTACATTTTATGATGGTCGTTGGTTAAAATACAGGTGCAACGATAAGTTTTTGTCAAAACAAAGCATCTACTTAGAAAATTGCAATGGAAATCATTATGAGACTGTAGTTTGTGTTAATAAGCCGGAACTACAGAGTTGTTATGGCTACTGCAAAATCAGTAAGTCCTGTTTTGAAGATTACAATATTAGAGTAAAGATTGACAATAAAAATAATGAACTTGAACAGCAGCATCATAGTTTGTTAAAAACAATGTACAATGACACATGTTGTGCAATGACAATGGTAAGAGATCCTGATGTTGATGTACTAGAAAATGAAAGTCAGATGACATTTAAATATAGTCCTCTATCTACAGAAGTTGCACAAACGGTATGCAACAAATTACATTTAAATTTTGAAATAAAACATATACAAGCACCAACTGTTTATGGAAGTTTAGGTGTTGTGTGTAAGACATATACAGTTGCAAAGGATGGTAATAGTTTTTTTAGAGCAGTAGCTCAAGTGATTAGCGGTTCTGAAAAGAATCATAGGAAAATAAGACTTGCTGTTGTCCAGTATATGAGAAATCACAGTGATGAACATATGAAGTTAGTGGGTAAAGAATTTACTTCAATGGCAGAATATATTTTGAAGTCACAAATGCAATATGTTGGATATTGTGCTTCAGACATAGAATTTCAAGGTACAGCAAATGCTTTGGGAGTGGATCTATTTATATGTAATGAGGGGAAATGGGTTAAATACAGTTGCATGAGTACTGTGGTGGGAAGTGATGGAATTTATTTAAAACATTGTGGGGATAATCATTTTGAGCCCGTAATGTGTGTCCATCAAGTTGATAAGAATGTTTGCTTTGATTTGTGTAAAGTGAGTAATTTCCCTTATTCACAGTATACATGTAAAAGGAATTCCAAAAAGCAGATAGATATGAGTACAAATATGTCTACTTCAAAAAACAATTATTGTTTGTCTAAGTATTATAAAAATAAAATTTCCTTCAAAAAAAGCATTAAATATCAAAATGTGTTGCACAAAGAAACCAAAAAAGCAATGAGCAAAAATAAGTATTATAGAGATTTGTTGTACCAGGAAAAGAAAAAGAATGTTATCAAGGAGAAATATCAGAACGATGTACTGTATAAAGAAATTAAAAAGTATATGACCAAAAAGAAGTATAACGAAAATGTTTTGCATCAGGAAATGAAAAAAGAGAATAGCAAAAAAAAGTATCACGAACATGTGTTGTATAAGGAAATGAAAAAAGAGGATAGCAAAAAAAAGTATCACAATAATTTGTTGCATAAGGAGATGAAAAAAGACAAGAGCAAAAGAAAATATTGTGAAAACGTGTTGCATAAGGAAAAAGTAAAGGACATGAGCAAAAGAAAGTATGAGCAAAATGTGCTGCACAGGGAAAAGGTAAAGGAAATTAGTAAAAGAAAGTATGAGCAAAATGATTTGCACAGGACAAAAGTAAAGGAAATTAGTAAAAGAAAGTATGAGCAAAATGATTTGCACAGGACAAAAGTAAAGGAAATTAGTAAAAGAAAGTATGAGCAAAATGATTTGTACAGGACAAAAGTAAAGGAAATTAGTAAAAGAAAGTATGAGCAAAATGATTTGCACAGGACAAAAGTAAAGGAAATTAGTAAAAGAAAGTATGAGCAAAATGATTTGCACAGGAAAAAAGTTAAGGAAATGAGTAAAAGAAAGTATGAGCAAAACGATTTGCACAGGACAAAAGTAAAGGAAATTAGTAAAAGAAAGTATGAGCAAAATGATTTGCACAGGAAAAAAGTTAAGGAAATGAGTAAAAGAAAGTATGAGCAAAATGATTTGCACAGGACAAAAGTTAAGGAAATGAGTAAAAGGAAATACAGATTAAATCAGTTGCATAAGCAGAATGTAAAGGTTATTAGTACAAGAAAGTATCGAGAAAACCCTGAGCATAAGAAACGTGTTAATGCTGGTATAAAATTTAAAAGGCAACAGATAAAAGTAAAAAAAGAACAGTTTGAATTTGTTATGCAGCGTTTTCTGGATTTGGTAAAAGATGGGCCAGATTTTGTGTGTTGTGTTTGCCAAAGATTGTTATTTCGACATCAGGTTTTAAGTTGTAATAGATATTATTATAGCACAAAAACAATACGTTCGATTTTTGAAAAATGTGTAAGTGAGGAATATTTGCACAAATGTGATACGACCTGTGTAATGCCATGTCAGTGGCTGGATACACCTAGAGGCAAGCTGTGGATTTGTTACACATGTCATAATAAAATTAGCAAAGGACAAATACCACCTGAATGTGCGAAAAACAATTTGAAAGTTCATCCAATTCCACCAGAACTGTCATGTTTGAATTCTTTAGAACAACATTTGATTGCATTACATATACCATTTATGAAAATGTTAGCATTACCCAAAGGAGGGCAAAATGGAGTACATGGACCTCTAAGCTGCGTACCTGCAAATATTGTGCAAACTTCAAATTTATTGCCTCTTTCTAGTATGGAAGGATCTTTGTTGCCCGTAAAACTAAAGAGAAAGTTAACGTATAAAGGCCATTATAAATATCAGTTTGTTGACTCTATGCACATAAGACAAGCATTAAAATGTTTAAAGGAGATAAATGTGCATTATAAAGATATAGAATTTAATGAAGTTTGGCTAAATGAGTTTTGTAGAGAGCAAGATAATGATGTTTTAGAAAAGGAATGTGATGTACATGCGGAAAGTCAAGAAACATCTACAGATGTTGGTGAAGATGAGCTTTTGCATGACAGACAACAACACTGCATGTTTCAGGACACATGTCTCATGCCTGTTGACATTGGTCAGGAAGCACTAGATCAGTATTTTGATAATATATTGAATCTGCACCAGCAGAAGGGAATAATCCTGTTAAATTGCTTTCTGATTTTGCTAATGAAGCCAAATGTTTCCCAGTGTTATTTCCACAGGGGTGTAATACGTACCATGAAAAGCGAGACAACCGTTTGACATTGTCAAGGTATTTTAATAACCGAATTTTACATGCAGATGGTAGGTTTGCACAAAATGTAGAATATATATTTTTTGCTCAGTACATGTCTGAAATTGAGCAAGTCGTGTCAAATGTATCGATTGCATTGCGTAAAGGAAAAAGTGGCTGTATGTCTCAAAAAGTTAATAATGATGTTTTGATGAATGAGGAATCTTTAAAGAAACTTTTGGAATTTGATGATGGGTTTCGTTTTCTTAAACCTATCCGTGGTACACCAGCTTTTTGGCAGACAGCACAACGTGACCTACTTGCTTGTGTTCGTCAGTTTGGTATTCCTACTTGGTTTTGTTCATTTTCATCGGCAGACATGCGCTGGAACAATCTTCTTTTGAGCATTTTGAAACAGGAGGGAAGAACACAAACAGTTGAAGAATTACAGTGGGCAGACAGGTGTGAACTTCTGCGCCGCAACCCTGTAACTGCGGCTAGAATGTTTGATTTTCGTTGGCATTGTTTTTTAAGGGAGGTACTTATGTCTTCATCCCAACCAATAGGTAAAATTAAGGATTATTTTTACCGTGTTGAATTCCAGCAGCGTGGTTCACCTCATGTCCATTGCCTGTTTTGGATTGAGAATGCCCCAATAATTGATAAAAACACAGATGAAGAGGTAATTCAGTTTATTGATAAATATGTAACATGTGAATTACCATCACAGGATGATTCTTTGTTGGACACTGTTACATCTGTGCAGCAGCATTCAAAACGCCATTCCAAGACATGTAAGAAGAAAAATACTGTTTGCCGTTTTAATTTTCCCAGGCCAGTATCTGCTCGAACATTTATATGTCATGGAAAAAGTGACACAAAAAAGCAGTGCAAGTGTCAGGTAGATAATATTGATAATACAATTAAAGAATGTGCATGTGTAAATCAAGATGTGACAGATTTTAAAATGAACACAGAAAAGGCAGGTGACATTTTGTCCTCCATAAAAAAGTCTCTTTCAGATGAGAATTGCAATTATAACAGTGTGGAACATTTGTTTACACATTTAGGTATAAATCAATCAATTTTTGAGCTTGCATATAAATCCTTTACCCGAAATACACAAGTTGTCCTGAAAAGACAGATCAATGAGGTTTGGGTCAATCAATATAGCAAGCCACTGTTAAAATGTTGGAATGCAAATTTAGATATCCAGTATGTTGTTGATGCATACGCCTGTGTAGTCTATATAATTTCTTATATATCAAAGTCAGAAAGGGAGATAGGATTGTTGTTAAGTAATGCCCAAAGAGAAGCACGTAAAGAGGGAAATGTTAGTGCAAAAGATGCACTGAAAAACCTTGGAAGTGTTTATTTGCATAACAGAGATGTATGTGCTCAAGAATCTGTGTATAGATTAACAAATATGCATCTAAAAGAGTGTTCGAGGAAAGTTGTGTTCGTACCAACAGGAGACAATGTCATTAAAATGAGTCTACCTTTAAATGTATTGAGGCAAAAAGCATCATCAAACAACTTAACGACAGAAGACATGTGGATGACTAGTATTGTAGATCGTTATAAGAACAGACCAAATGATTTGAATGATCTGTGTATGGCAACATTTGCATCAGAATATCGGGTTTTAAGTAAAAATGAAAAATCTAAGAATCCTCTTCAATTAAATAATGGTTGTGGTTTTATCACAAAAAGAACACGAACAAAACCTGCAGTTGTCCGTTATGTGCGCTTTTCTGAGGAAAAAAATCCAGAACAATTTTATCAAAGCATTCTCCAGTTATTTTTACCATACCGTGTAGATATTCAACTAAAACCTCATAATTCTGAAACATTTGAACAATTTTACAAAAATGGTCATGTAACATTTAGTGATGGCTCTAGATATTCAGTCAAGTCAGTTGTTAATTTAAATAGAAAGAAGTTTGAAATGGAGGCAGATGAAATAAATAATATCCAAGATGCAATTGACAATAATAGTCCAATAGAAGATGGCTGGTGTGACCTGTGTCCAGAGCAGGAGTTAGAGCGTTTAATTTGTGCAGAGGAAATGAAAGACAAAAAACATCAAGTGGATGAACAAGATGAGAATATTCCAGATTTAACAACAAGTAATGAACAAGTTGCACATTTGGAAAAAAAAAATAATATAATGTGTAGAAGTGATGGTTTGGCCTTAATTAGATCTTTGAATGATACACAGTTATCAATTTTTTATCAGATTCGTCAATGGTGCTTAGATAAGATAATAGGGAAAAACCCAAATCCGTTACATATATTTATTACTGGTGGTGCAGGGACAGGAAAAAGCCATTTAATTAAAGCTATACAATACGAAGCAATGAGGTTGCTATCAACAGTGTGTCGTCATCCTGACAATACTTGTGTTTTGCTAGCTGCTCCCACGGGAATTGCTGCCTATAATCTTAATACAACTACAATCCATAACACACTTAGCATTGGAAAAGATGTTCGCTTACCATATATACCTTTGAGTGAAGAAAAGCTCAATTGTTTGCGTGCTAAATATAGTGATCTGCAAATTTTGATAATTGATGAAATATCCATGGTTGATCACAATCTATTAGCGTATATTCATGGTAGGCTAAGACAGATTAAGCAAACTTGTGACTTTTCTCCTTTTGGAAATGTAAGTATAATTGCTGTTGGAGATTTTTTTCAGTTGCCTCCAGTTAAAGGGAAACCCCTTTATAATGACGACATACTAGGTATTAACCTATGGTCTACTCTGTTTTCAGTTGTAGAATTAAAAACAATAGTTAGGCAAAAAGATAATACGTTTGCAGAGTTATTAAATAGATTACGAATTCGCACAAAAAAGACTCCAATGTTAAACTGTGACATTGATTTATTGAAAAAATGTGAAACCGGTGAAGTCAGCCCAGCTTTACATATATTTCCCACTAACAAACAAGTAAATGAGCATAATGTGCAGCAACTATTTAAAACTTGCCCTGAATATGTTCAGATAAATGCTCAAGATTTTGTACATAATAACAAGACAGGGAAACTTGAATTGAAAAGTGGTCATCATGCAAAGACATATAATACTTGTCTAGAAGAAACACTGCTCTTAGGGAAAGGTGCTCGTGTAATGTTGTGTAAAAATGTAGATGTAATTGATGGTCTGGTCAATGGTGTGTGTGGCACAGTAACAAACATAGTTTTTCTTAACAGTGAACACAAGTTCCCTCAAACAGTGTATGTCAAATTTGATGACAATCAAGTTGGTGTACAAAGGAGAAAATGTTATGCATATGCTTCAGCAGCTGAAATGGGTTCTACAGGTATAAAACCGGAAGAGGAAAGAGTACATAGTAAAGGGGGATTGCGACGACAGTTTCCACTAAAACTTGCTTGGGCTTGTACAGTACATAAAGTACAAGGAATTACTGTTGATAAAGCTGTAGTGTCTCTTAAAAAGGTATTTGCACCTGGACAGGCATATGTGGCTTTAAGTCGTGTTAAAAGTTTATCTGGTTTGATTATTCAAGATTTTGAGGAGAAGGCTATATATTGTAAAGACAGCATTAAGGATGCAATTCAAAGCATGCCTAGATTTTCTGTTAGAAATATACCATGGCTCAAATTGAAAACGCAAACATTCAGTGTATTTTTGATGAATGTGCAAAATTTGAGACACCATTTAACAGATTTGGTTTTGCATACTCAGCATTTGGAACCTAACTGCATTGCTGTTACTGAAACATGGCTACCTGCAGATATCTCATTAGAAACTATACATATCAATGGTTACAGTTTTCATAGTCAACCACGAAGTTTATCTTACAGTAGCAGTAACCCAACATTAACTGAATTACAAGCTCAACAACATGGTGGTGTTGGCATGTATACCTCAAACAGTTTGGCATGTAATGTTGTCCAGGTACCAAATGTAAATTTAGAATGTTTAGTTTGCAACTACACAGCACACAATATACTAATAGCAGTTATTTATCGGCCACCTTCATATCCTATTTCTTTGTTTAAAGGAAATCTAGACAAATTGTTTAATTTTCTAGAACCCCTAAGCAATACAATTGCTGTCATTGGAGATTTCAATGATAATATTTTAAACTCTTCAACAATCTGCAAGTTTATAACAAACAGAGGCTATGTTCAACATGTCACACAAACCACAACAGAAAAGGGCACATTAATTGATCATGTATATGTAAAAACAACACATTATACCATAAAAACAACAGTGTTACCAACGTATTTCAGTGACCATGAGGGTATTTTTTGTTCTTTTACATGTAATACTGTTAACAGTAATGAAGAAGCATCTGGACATTTGTAGGGTGTAACTGTGGTTGTAACTGTTCAGCTTTGTTTGGCAAATAAGTTAGAGGTTCAATGAGAATCCTTGTGGATACTTTATCTCTACTGAGCCAAATATTGCTGTATTGCAGTGAGTGTTTACTGCAAGGTAGATATTCAAGTGTAACATCTTAAACAAATTTGCTTGACAAAATAAATGGAAAGAGAATATACATTATTGTAGTAAAACTGTGACTTTCAAAATAATGGTTTCTTTTCCTGCATTGTAACAACATTTACATTTTTAATTTGTGTTCATATTTGTTTTATCATAATTAAATTACATTTGCACTAATATCATAGTTATATACAGTAGGTAAACAAAATATATCAGTAATTATATGATTGGCAGAAATAATTTTTTTGTACCTGTGTTTTTAAACTCTTCAACAATTTCCAAGTTTATAACAAACAGAGGCTATGTTCAACATGTCACACAAACCACAACAGAAAAGGGCACATTATTTGATCATGTATATGTAAAAACAACACATTATACCATAAAAACAACAGTGTTACCAACGTATTTCAGTGACCATGAGGGTATTTTTTGTTCTTTTACATGTAATACTGTTAACAGTAATGAAGAAGCATCTGGACATTTGTAGGTTGTAACTGTAGTTGTAACTGTTCAGCTTTGTTTGGCAAATAAGTTAGAGGTTCAATGAGAATCCTTGTGGATACTTTATCTCTACTGAGCCAAATATTGCTGTATTGCAGTGAGTGTTTACTGCAAGGTAGATATTCAAGTGTAACATCTTAAAGAAATTTGCTTGACAAAATAAATGGAAAGAGAATTTACATTCTTGTAGTAAAACTGTGACTTTCAAAATAATGGTTTCTTTTCCTGCATTGCAACAACATTTACATTTTTAATTTGTGTTCATATTTGTTTTATCATAATTAATTTACATTTGCACTAATCATAGTTATATACAGTACGTAAACAAAATATATCAGTAATTATATGATTGATGGAAATTAATTTGTTGTACCAGTGTTCCAAACAACTTGTCTTAAAAATTGTTAGTACAATCAGATCAACATGAACAGTGAAATATAACATTGTACATAAATAGTTTATTCATATTTTTGTTGTAGTTACTCTGCTACAAATGTATTATTCTCACGTTTAAATTTTGCTGAAACAGACATTCACCCATTAATTTTGTACACCATTGGGAACAAAGAACACTTCACAACTTAAATCTTATGTCTGTTAAAATTATGAAGAAATAGCACATAAATTACTTATTTTCAAAACATTGACGGATAATAACCTTTTTTAAATTACACTTAAACATGACTAAAATGTAATGACATTTGATACAATGATCAGAGGTATTATTTTTTATATTTACCAGTTAATTAAACTCTAACTTTAATCTAAATTGTGCTCCTAAATTATTGCCTTTGAGCCTTAATTTCATTAAAAAAAAATGTTGTTGCTGATGCAGGTTTTGCTTTACCATATATGTAGTTTCAAAAAGCAAAAGGCACTGGTAATGGTACTCCTGGTTTACTGGGATGGGGTTCAATTCCCTACAGTGTTGCAGCTTTTTGGAGCAACTACAAACAATCCAACAATATTTGATAACACAAACATGTCTTAAAAACAATACTATTATGCATTAAACATGCTAAATATAGGATAAAAAAAAAATCAAAGTTATTTATATGTGCCAAAGTCGATGCCAGCTGTTGACAGTCTTAAAAACAATACTATTATGCATTAAACATGCTAAATATAGGATAAAAATAATCAAAGTTATTTATATGTGGCAAAGTTGATGCCAGCTGTTGACAGTATGACTATAACAGAGTATAGACATATGTCTTCAGGCCAGGACTCATATAAAGTGTCTGAAGTTCAATGCAGATTAGACATTGCATGATTGAATGAGTATAAAACATGGCATATCCTGTTGCAAGCGGATGGAAATATGATTATTAAAAAGTGGCCTTTTAATATCTTCAGAACAGCACTCAGTCTTCAGGCAAGGACTCTTATAAAGTGTCTGAAGTTCATTGCAGTTTGGACATTGCATGATTAAATGATATCTTCAGACCAGCACTCAAGAACAAGAACTTTTAGGCAGATTGGACATTGCATGTTTTCATATGAAACATGCAACTTCTTGTTGACAACAGATGGTGCTATGCTTATAACTGAATATTGGCCTTTAAACGTCTTCAGGCCATTACTCTTTCCAAATATGTGAGGTTTGGTGCAGAATGGACACTGCATGTTTAAGTAAGTGTAAAACAAGACATTTCCTGTCACCAGCAGGTGGCACTATATAGATTACAGATGGTAATGGGCTATTGGTCTTCAGATGTGTTCTAAAGACTCTTATCACACATGTGAAAGTTTGGGGAAGATCAAATATTTCATGCCATAGTTACAACAACTTTTATTCCCATGGTGAAACATTGAACTTTGTCACAGCGCCATGGACACGCCTTTTAACAAAAACTCAAGATCTCCACAATTTAACATCGCACAGGCCTTTAGATTAGACTGACCACAAAAAAGACATTGATGTCATAAAAATTCTAGGAGTAGTTCGTCGCAGTGTAAAATATGTCACTTCCTGTTGCCAATAGGTGGCGCTATGACTATAACTGAATATGGGCATGTCAATCTGTTCAGGTTTGGAGTCTTATCTAACATGTGAAGTTTGGGGCAGATTGGACATTGTATGTCTGAGTTACAGCAACTTCCTTTTTCCTTTTTACACTGACCAAGTTTGGTGTTGATCTGAATAAATCTCTAGGAGGAGTTCGTTAAAGTACAACCCCTGAAAATGGCAAAAACAACACCAATTTTGCAGGGAAAATTCAAAATAACCGACTTCCTGTTGGGATTCGGATTTCGAGATTTTACGAGACATCGAACTTCGTCACAGCGCCATGGACACGCCTTTTAACAAAAACTCAAGATCTCCACAATTTAACATCGCACAGGCCTTTAGATTAGACTGACCACAAAAAAGACATTGATGTCATAAAAATTCTAGGAGTAGTTCGTCGCAGTGTAAAATATGTCACTTCCTGTTGCCAATAGGTGGCGCTATGACTATAACTGAATATGGGCATGTCAATCTGTTCAGGTTTGGAGTCTTATCTAACATGTGAAGTTTGGGGCAGATTGGACATTGTATGTCTGAGTTACAGCAACTTCCTTTTTCATGGCGAAACATCGAAATTCGCCAGGCCGCCACGGACACACCCTTCAACGAAACCTCAAGATCTTCGCAATTTAACATCGCAAAGGCCTTTAGATTACACTGACCAAGTTTGGTGTTGATCTGAAAAAATCGCTAGGAGGAGTTCGTTAAAGTACAACCCCTGAAAATGGCAAAAACAACACCAATTTTGCAGGGAAAATTCAAAATAACCGACTTCCTGTTGGGATTCGGATTTTGTACCAAGAGACTTTTTCGTAGATATTGGTGTGTTACATGTGTGTACCGATTTCTGTACATGTACATGAAACATAGCTCGAGGCGCACTCCGTTGAAAGTGAATACGCACTCCGTTGAAAGTGTATAGGTGGCGCTATCGAGCCATTTTGCCACACCCAATGGAATATTGGCCTTCAGATCTGTTCAGGCCATGACCCTTATCACACATGTGAAGTTTGGGCAAGATCGGACACTTTATGCCTGAGTTATAACATCTTTTATTCCCATGACGAGACATCGAACTTCGTCACGGCGCCATGGACACGCCTTTTAACAAAAACTCAAGATCTTCACAACTAAACATCACACAGGTCTTTAGATTAGACTTACCACAAAAAAGACATTGATGTCATAAAATTTCTAGAAATAGTCTGTCACAGTGTAAAATATGTCACTTCCTGTTGCCAATAGGTGGCGCTATGACTATAACTGAATATGGGCATGTAGATCTGTTCAGGTCAAGAGTCTTATCCAACATGTGAAGTTTGGGGCAGATTGGACATTGTATGTCTGAGTTACAGCAACTTCCTTTTTCATGGCGAAACATCGAAATTTGTCAGGCCGCCATGGACACGCCCTTTAACGAAACCTCAAGTCCTTCGCAATTTAACATCGCAAATGGCTTTAGATTACACTGACCAAGTTTGGTGTTGATCTGAATAAATCTCTAGGAGGAGTTCGTTAAAGTACAACCCCTGAAAATGGCAAAAACAACACCAATTTTGCAGGGAAAATTCAAAATAACCGACTTCCTGTTGGGATTCGGATTTCGTACCAAGAGACTTTTTTGTAGATATTGGTGAGTTACATGTGTGTACCAATTTTTGTACATGTAAGTGAAACATAGCTCGAGGCACACTCCGTTGAAAGTGTATAGGTGGCGCTATCGAGCCATTCTGCCACACCCAATGGAATATTGGCCTGCAGATCTGTTCAGGTCAGGACTCTTATCACACATGTGAAGTTTGGGGAAGATCGGACATTTTATGCCTGAGTTATAACATCTTTTATTCACATGGCGAGACATCGAACTTCGCCATGGTGCCGTGGACACGCCTTTTAACGAAAACTCAAGATCTTCACAACTGAACATCGCACAGGCCTTTAGATTAGACTGACCACAAAAAAGACATTGATGTCAAAAAATTTCTAGGAGTAGTTCGTCACAGCGTAAAATATGACACTTCCTGTTGCCAATAGGTGGCGCTATGACTATAACTGAATATGGGCATGTCAATCTGTTCAGGTTCAGAGTTTCATCAAACATGTGAAGTTTGGGGCAGATTGGACATTGTATGTGTGAGTTATAGCAACTTCATTTTTCATGGCGAATCATCGAAATTCGCCAGGCCGCCACGGACACGCCCTTCAACGAAAACTCAAGATCTTCGCAATTTAACATCGCAAAGGCCTTTAGATTAGGCATACCAAATTTGGTGTTGATTTGAAGAACTCTCTAGGAGGAGTTCGTTAAAATACAACACATGGAAATGACCAAAATTACACAAAATTTGCTCATAATATTAAAAATAACCGACTTCCTGTTGGGTTTAGAATTTTGGTCCAAGAGTCTTTTTTGTAGGTATTGATGTGTTACATATGTGTGCCAATTTTCGTGCATGTACGTGAAACTTAGCTGGAAGGCTGTTGATTTTCTTAGTATAGGTGGCGCTGTCGAGCCATTTTGCCACACCCTCTTCTGAATCCTATATCAGACGAAAATTTTCACCAGGTTTGACGCGTGTGCAAAGTTTCATGACTTTTTGAGCATGTTAAAGCCCTCAAAAATGCGATTCATTCGGGAGAAGAAGAAGAAGAATAATAATAATTAAAGCTGCAAGCAGCGATGAACGGGCCCTCGCACCCGGGCTCACTGCCATCGTGTGGCTTTAGTAAAAAGGTGAACGTTGAGAAATATGCATTTAAACTCATAAATATAAGTGCAATATATCAAAGTTTATTCCATATGTGTGCCAATCTTCCTGTTGCCAGCAGGTGGCGCTATCGTTATAATGGAATATTGGCCTTCAGATGTGTTCAAGCCAGGACTCTTATCACACATGTGAAGTTTGGGCAAGATCGGACATTTTATGCCTGAGTTATAACATCTTTTATTCGCATGGCGAGACATCGAACTTCGTCATGGCGACATGGACATGCCTTTTAACAAAAACTCAAGATCTTCACAACTAAACATCACACAGGTCTTTAGATTAGACTGACCACAAAAAAGACATTGATGTCATAAAATTTCTAGGAGTAGTTTGTCTCAGTGTAAAATATGTCACTTCCAGTTGCCAATAGGTGGCGCTATGACTATAACTGAATATTGGCATGTAGATCTGTTCAGGTGAAGAGTCTTATCAAAAATGTGAAGTTTGGGGCAGATTGGACATTGTATGTGTGAGTTATAGCACCATCATTTTTCATGGCGAATCATCGAAATTTGTCAGGCCGCCATGGACACGCCCTTTAACGAAACCTCAATTCCTTCGCAATTTAACATCGCAAAGGGCTTTAGATTACACTGACCAAGTTTGGTGTTGATCTGAATAAATCTCTAGGAGGAGTTCGTTAAAATACAACCCCTGAAAATGACAAAAACAACACCAATTTTGCAGGGAAAATTAAAAATAACCGACTTCCTGTTGGGATTCGGATTTCGTACCAGGAGACTTTTTTGTAGCTATTGGTGTGTTACATATGTTAACCGATTTTCGTACATGTACATGACATGTAGCTCGAGGCGCACTCCATTGAAAATGTATAGGTGGCGCTATCGAGCCATTTTGCCACACCCAATGGAATATTAGCCTCCAGATGTGTTCAGGTCAGGACTCTTATCAAACATTTGAAGTTTGGGCAAGATCTGATATTTTATGACTGAGTTACAACAACTTCTACTCCCATGGCGAGACATCGAACTTTGACATGGCGCCATGGACACGCCCTTTAACGAAAACTCAAGATCTTCTCAATTTAACATCTTACAGGCCTTTAGATTAGACTGACGACAAAAAAGACATTGATGTCAAAAATTTCTAGGAGTAGTTTGTCGCAGCATAAAATATGTCACTTCCTGTTGCCAATAGGTGGCGCTATGACTATAACTGAATATGGTCATGTCAAACTGTTCAGGACAGGAGTCTCATCAAACATGTGAAGTTTGGGGCAGATTGGTCATTGTATGTCTGAGTTATAGCAACTTCCTGTTTCATGGCGAATCATCGAAATTCGCCAGGCCGCCACACACAGGCCCTTCAACGAAAACTCAAAAGCTTCGCAATTTAACATCGCAAAGGCCTTTAGATTAGGCATACCAAATTTGGTGTTGATCTGAATTAATCTCTAGGAGGAGTTCGTTAAAATACAACGCATGGAAATGACAAAAATGACACAAAATTTGCTCATAATATTAGAAATAACCGACTTCCTGTCTGGTTTCGGATTTTGCTCCAAGAGACTTTTTTGTAGGTATTGGAGAGTTTCATGTGTATACCGATTTTCATACATGTACATGAAACGTAGCTCGAGGCGCACACCGTTGAACGTGTATAGGTGGCGCTGTTGAGCCATTTTGCCACACCCACTTCTGAAACCCATATCAGACGTAAATTTTCGCCAGTTCTGAGGTGTGTGCAAAGTTTCATGACTTTTCGAGCATGTTTAGGCCCTCAAAAATGCGATTCATCTTAGAGAAGAATAATAATAATAATAATAATAATAATAATAATAAACGGAGCAATTCCAAGAGGGTCCTCACACCATCGGTGCTCGGGCCCTAATTAAAGCTGCAAGCAGCGATGAACGGGCCCTCGCACCCGGGCTCACAGCAATCGTGTGGCTTTAGTAAAAAGGTGAACGTTGAGAAATATGCATTTAATGTCCTAAATATAAGTTGAATATATCAAAGTATATCCCATATATGTGCCAATCTTCCTGTTGCCAGCAGGTGGCACTATCATTATAATGGAATATTGGCCTTCAGATGTGTTCAGGCCAGGACTTTTATCAAACATGTGAAGTTTGCGGAAGATTGAACATTTTATGCTTGAGTTACAACAACTTCTCTTGCTGTGGCAAGACATCAAATTTTGTCATGGCGCCATGGAAACACCCTTTAACAAAAACTCAAGATCTCCAAAAGTTAACATTGCACAGGCCTTTAGATTAGACTGACCACAAAATATATGTTAATCTCAAAAAAATTATAGGAGTAGTTTGTCGCAGCCTAAAACATGTCACTTCCTGTTGCCAGCAGGTGGCGCTATTACTATAACTGAATATGGGCATGTTGATCTGTTAAGGGCAGAAGTCTTAACTAACATGTGAAGTTTGGCGCAGATTGGACATTGTATGTCTGAGTTACAGCAACTTCCTTTTCATCGCAATATATCAAAATTTGTCAGGCCGCCATGGACACGTCCTTTAACGAAACCTCAAGATCTTCGCAATTTAACAATGCAAAGGCCTTTAGATTACACTGACCAAGTTTGGTGAAGATCTGAATAAATCTCTAGGAGGAGTTAGTTAAAGTACAACCCCTGAAAATGGCAAAAACAACACCAATTTTGCAGAGAAAATTCTAAATAACTGACTTCCTATTGGGATTCGGATTTCGTACCAAGAGACTTTTTTGTAGGTATTGGTGTGTTACATGTGTGTACTGATTTTTGTACATGTACGTGAAACATAGCTCGATGCACACTCCGTTGAAAGTGCATATGCACTCCGTTGAAAGTGTATAGGTGGCGCTATCGAGCCATTTTGCCACACCCAATGGAATATTTGCCTTCATATATGTTCAGGTCAGGACCCTTATCACACACGTGAAGTTTGGGGAAGATCGGACATTTTATGCCTGAGTTATAACATCTTTTATTCCCATGGCGAGACATCGAACTTCGTCACGGCGCCATGGACACGCCTTTTAACAAAAACTCAAGATCTTCACAACTAAACATCACACAGGTCTTTAGATTAGACTGATCACAAAAAAGACATTGATGTCATAAAATTTCTAGAAATAGTCTGTCACAGTGTAAAATATGTCACTTCCTGTTGCCAACAGGTGGCGCTATGACTATAACTGAATGTGGGCATGTAGATCTGTTCAGGTCAAGAGTCTTATCCAACATGTGAAGTTTGGGGCAGATTGGACATTGTATGTCTGAGTTACAGCAACTTCCTTTTTCATGGCGAAACATCGAAATTTGTCAGGCCGCCATGGACACGCCCTTTAACGAAACCTCAAGATCTTCGCAATTTAACATCGCAAAGTGCTTAAGATTACACTGACCAAGTTTGTTGTTGATCTGAATAAATCTCTAGGAGGAGTTCGTTAAAGTACAACCCTTGAAAATGGCAAAAACAACGCCAATTTTGCAGAGAAAATTCTAAATAACCGACTTCCTGTTGGGATTCGGATTTTGTACCAAGAGACTTTTTCGTAGATAAGTTTGGGGAAGATCGGACATCTTATGCCTGAGTTATAACATCTTTTATTCGCATGGCGAGACATCGAACTTCGTCGCGGCGCCATGAACAAGCCTTTTAACGAAAACTCAAGATCTTCACAACTGAACATCGCACAGGCCTTTAGATTAGACTGACCACAAAAAAGACATTGATGTCATAAAATTTCTAGGAGTAGTTCGTCGCAGCGTAAAATATGTCACTTCCTGTTGCCAATAGGTGGCGCTATGACTATAACTGAATATGGGCATGTCAATCTGTTCAGGTTCGGAGTCTCATCAAACATGTGAAGTTTGGGGCAGATTAGTCATTGTATGTGTGAGTTATAGCAACTTCATTTTTCATGGCGAATTATCGAAATTCGCCAGGCCGCCACAGACACGCCCTTCAACGAAAAGTCAGGATCTTCGCAATTTAACATCGCAAAGGCCTTTAGATTAGGCATACCAAATTTGGTGTTGATTTGAAGAACTCTCTAGGAGGAGTTCGTTAAAATACAACACATGGAAATGACCAAAATTACACAAAATATGCTCATAATATTAAAAATAACCGACTTCCTGTTGGGTTTAGAATTTCGCTCCAAGAGTCTTTTTTGTAGGTATTGGTGTGTTACATATGTGTGCCAATTTTCGTGCATGTACGTGAAACATAGCTGGAAGGCTGTTGATTTTCTTGGTATAGGTGGCGCTGTCGAGCCATTTTGCCACACCCTCTTCTGAATCCTATATCAGACGAAAATTTTCACCAGGTTTGATGAGTGTGCAAAGTTTCATGACTTTTTGAGCATGGTAAAGCCCTCAAAAATGCGATTCATTCGGGAGAAGAAGAAGAAGAAGAAGAAGAATAATAATAATAAAAACAAAGCAGATACAAGAGGGTCCTCGCACCTCGGTGCTCGGGCCCTAATAATTAAAGCTGCAAGCAGCGATGAACGGGCCCTCGCACCCGGGTTCACCGCCATCGTGTTGCTTTAGTAAAAGGTGAACGTTGAGAAATATGCATTTAATGTCCTAAATATAAGTGGAATATATCAAAGTATATCCCATATATGTGCCAATCTTACCGTTGCCAGCAGGTGGCGCTATCATTATAATGGAATATTGGCCTTCAGATGTGTTCAGGCCAGGACTCTTATCACACATGTGAAGTTTGGGGAAGATTGAACATTTTATGCTTGAGTTACAACAACTTCTCTTGCTGTGGCAAGACATCAAATTTTGTCATGGCGCCATGGAAACGCCCTTTAACAAAAACTCAAGATCTCCAAAAGTTAACATTGCACAGGTCTTTAGATTAGACTGACCACAAAATATATGTTAATCTCAAAAAAATTATAGGAGTAGTTTTTTGCAGCGTAAAACATGTCACTTCCTGTTGCCAATAGGTGGCGCTATGACTATAACTGAATGTGGGCATGTAGATCTGTTAAGGGCAGAAGTTTTATCTAACATGTGAAGTTTGGGGCAGATTGGACATTGTATGTCTGAGTTACAGCAACTTCCTTTTTCATGGCGAAACATCGAAATTTGTCACGCCGCCATGGACACGCCCTTTAACGAAATCTAAAGATCTTCGCAATTTAACATCGCAAAGGGCTTAAGATTACACTGACCAGGTTTGGTGTTGATCTGAATAAATCTCTAGGAGGAGTTCGTTAAAGTACAACCCCTGAAAATGGCAAAAACAACGCCAATTTTGCAGAGAAAATTCAAAATAACCGACTTCCTGTGGATTCGGATTTCGTACCAAGAGACTTTTTTGTAGGTATTGGTGTGTTACATGTGTATACCGATTTTTGTACATGTACGTGAAACATAGCTCGAGGCGCACTCTGTTGAAATGTTATAGGTGGCGCTATCGAGCCATTTTGCCACACCTGATGGAATTTTGGCCTTCAGAGTGTTCAGGCCAGGACTCTTATCACACATGTGAAGTTTGGGAAGATCGGACATTTTTATGCCTGAGTTATACACATCTTTATTCCCATGGCCGAACATCGAACTTCGTGACGGCGCCATGGACACGCCTTTTAACGAAAACTCAAGATCTTCACAATTAACATCGCAACAGGCCTTTAGATTAGACTGACCACAAAAAAAACATTGATGTCATA